>NC_050194.1:1643035-1668035 GCF_008315115.2 Sander lucioperca | reverse complement strand
GCCAATGACAAACATAGAAGGGCAGGAGTGAGGGAGACGGAGACTGACGCACACACACAGGACATTCACAGCGGGGAAATCGAAACGAAAGAAAAGTAACATGAGTGCGGAAGATAATGTGGCCGGTGGCGATGCAGAAACTAATTTTGTGCCAAAACATAAATCATCCTCCATTATTTGGAGGTATTTTGGATTTAGAAAGGATGATGTCAACCAGAGCGAGGTGTTGTGCAAGTCGTGCTTGGCGAAAATTGCGACGAAGCAAGGTAGCACAACAAACATGTTTCACCACCTGAAACAAGACCATCATGTGCTGCACGAAGAGCAAAGAATCTGTAACTGTGCTGTAACTACCTCTGTTTTGTTATGCATTTTCTGCATACTGTTATGTTGTCTTATGAAGAATATAAGATGTTGCACTTCAATGCACTTTCAATGTTTCACCTTCCACCAGCTGCTGCATTTTATTTTTTTTGTTAAAGCAGAGCTGCAGTAAACATTTTTATTTTTTTATTTATTGATTGGTGACTATGTTACAGTAATGTTGATGACTGGCAGTGAGTTCTAATCAATAAAACTGCACTCTTTTGTATTATGATGTGTTTATTTTTCTGAAAAATGCTTGATTTTCACCGAACCCGTAGTTATATCGTATCGTATCGATATCGAGATATCTGGCATGAATATCGAGATATGAAATTTTGTCCATATCGTTCAGCCCTACCACACACACACAACATTTCTCTCTCAACCTCTGTCATACTACAACAATCAAAAAACAAAAAGCAAATGATATGAGTACCACAGTAGCAGCTCCCCTATGTCTTCTTTTACAAACCGATCAAACGGCCTTCAGATTTTCTCATACACTCCCAATTTGCCTCTCAATATACAGTTTGTATATTTCATTCTCTCCATGGACATACATTGCGCCATATTCTTGATCCAAGCACCAATTGTATTTGTATGTGCCTCCATTTTCTTCCAGATAAGAGCTATAGTCCTTTTTGCCTGTAGTATAGGAAAATTAATTTAAAATAATTGATATTCTTGGGGTTTCAGATTCCAATTTCATACAGGTGCAGCTAAATCATCTTAGGGTCAAGTGGAATGTCCACAGACAAGATGAATATAGTTTTATTGATCACATCCCTCCAGAATGTTTTCATTTTGTCAGACTCCCAGACACAGTACATAAATGTTCCTTTATATGGAATGCCGTTTTATTCAATATTAACTAAATGAATAAATACATGAATAAATACATAAAAAACATGAATAAATAAATAAATATGCCTTTGAAATACATCATGAAATAAATAAATGAGGCAATAAATACATAATTTAAATAAATGTAAATAGTCATGAATAAATTAGTTAAATAAATATATTAAAAGGTTTTTAAAAGTACACGTTTATTTATTTCAAGAGACTTTTATTTCATAAGTTAACATTTATTGATTTCCCTCTCTATTTATTTCCAGTTCTTATATGCAAACCAGAGGGCGTGGCTATCTCTCACATTCACAACAGAGCCGTGGGGGGAAAAAGGCCTGCGACGTGAGAGTCAGTAGCGGAGTGGCAATCTGGAGAGTCGGGACTTTTCGCGGCCTTGACTAGTGGTTCGAAGCCGCGAGGGCTGGTCTGATAATAGTTTTACATTGCAAGTTCATAACAACACCATCCGGCGGCCCGCTGGTGTGCGGCCGCTGCCCGCTGGTCAAACTGTGCAGCCTCTGCTCAACCGGTACAGTAGGCTCATTTCAATACAAACACAGGCTATATAATGTGGCTAAGCTGCTGCCTAGCAGGTAAAACACGTTATTAAACAGTGTTGGGGAAGTTACTTTTAAAAAGTAGTGTTTGCTCGTTACTCGTTACTTCTTAAAAAAGTAATCCGTTACTTTACTTAGTTACCCCCTATGGAAAGTAACTTTTTACTTTACTTGTTACTTTTAAGTTACTTTTAAAAGCAGGGGTCTCTGGCAGAGACTGAAGTTAATTATACCAAAACTATCTTTGACCATAAAGCCGATCTCTGGTTTATCAGTGAAGGCTGCAGGCTGGATTCTCTCCTCACAGAGGGACGGCTGATTCATTATGAACCAGTCCAGCGCGGGTTGAATGCACATCATCGGCGTTACACGGTGTTAGTGTATACTATGTAATGTCTGTATCGAAACACACACAGCCTCTTTTCTGGAAATACTTGCGTGTCCGTGCGACCGACACAAGTCCACAGCGGTCTGCTGCGTGTATGTATGAGGCCATCTCCACCGCATCCATCTGTGAGGTTGTCAGCTTTGTGTCTGCCTGGCTCAGAGCGCCGTCTAGCAAAAAGCGACAAACCTTAAAACGCTCTCAAAAGTTAGCTTTGACTGCTTCTCGCTTGCCATGATTGCTCCGCTACTACCAGCCTCTGTCACGTCCCGTGTGAAGCTTGTGAGCGTGCAGCTGAGAAGGCAGTGTCGCTGTCAAATCTGTCCCTGGGAAAAGTAACGTTGCGCCAAATTTTCAGTAGTAGCGCGTTACACTACTTTTTACCCGAAAAAGTAGTTACGTGTAGTTACGTGTTGGGTGTAACGCGTTATACACCCAACACTGTTATTAAAACACAATGTATTAGGTAGCTAGAAATGATGTCACATGTCTACCACTTCGAAAAATTGTTTAGATCCTGTGAAACTGGCGTTTCGGTACTCTATTAAAAGTTCCAAAATTAAAAGACGTATTAACAGGAAGTGGAAGGCAGGAGTTAGGTTGTTTGTTTTGGTTGAATCTGTAGCTGTGTGTAGATACTGTCTTGAGCAACCAAAGCTAGAAGTGCACATCGGGTTATGAAAACATTACACCTAATCAGTTTAAAACTGGGAGCCTCCACTCACCTCGTCTGGAACCTGTAGGTAGGTCAGTGGCTTTCCTTTTCTCAGTTTGGCCGGCTGCATCATAAGTTAGCTTGGCAGTCAGTTCCAATGTGCTACTTGTGTTGGGCTAGTGTGGATCGTGTTGCTGTGCTGTGTGTCCCAACATCCCCACCCCCCGGTCGTGGTGCTCCGTCAGTTGAGCGGTAGATGGTGGTCTAGTTACCCTAGTATAGGTGACTGTGGGCTGGGTACAGAGCACCGCGAGCTGCACTCTCACGTCGCAGGCCTTTTCCCCCCCACGGCTCTGTTGTGAATGTGAGAGATAGCCACGCCCCCTGATTTGCATATAAGAACTGGAAATAAATAGAGAGGGAAATCAATAAATGTGGCATTAGGAAATAAAAGTCCACGGAAATAAATAAATGTGGATTTATGTATTTATTCATTTATTTAATATTGAATAAAACGGCATTCCATACCTTTAGCCTCATTGCATTTCAAACAAAGGTCAGGTATATTACTGTTATATTTAATCAATTTAACAGGAGTTGTGTATGTCTGCATCAGCCAATTATATTTGAGAAGCTTTAAGTTAGAGTTTGCTGTTTTCTCTAATCGTTTTCTGAATTTTCCCCTTATAAGTCCGCCCTCCATGTCTCAAGTCTAGATATTGATGTATTTGTTTTAGAGCCATGCATGCCAGTTATATATTGATGAAATCAAACCCCTCTCATTGCAATTGTTTGTTATCATTTCTTCTAAGGATGAGAGCAACATTGCCTATTTAATGGCTTCTGAATATAAATAACAGAAGCTTTGTGCTCATGATGTTTCTAAGCTATACAGTAAATGTTTGGTGACCACCCAAGAATTTAATGGAGCAAGTTTAAAATATGTGGGGAAAAGTCAGAGGCAGGACATCTTATTTTGCTTGTTTCTGATTTTCTTTCCATTCTGTTCTTTCTATTGTTATTCTTTTAGTATCTTCACTAAGTTAAACAGGACCACACTGCTCAGTACTAGACTGAGCAGCTTATTTAGGTGAATTACTTTTGCAGTGTGTATTACAGTTGTATAAAACAGCAAGTGAAGCTGACTTGACCGCTCCGTGGGGACTGCAGCTAATCAGTCCTGATGCTAATATGGGCTAATAAGTTAGCATAACAAGTGGGAAAAAGAATAGCACAGACTGAATTAGCATACGGAGCGCTAATTAGCAAGCTGCTGATTAAAGGAGAGACTAAAGCAGGACTGACAGCAATATGAGGAATTCTTGTTTAGCAGACGAGCTCAACACTGGGACAATGCTAGGATAATGAACAGACATCCATCAGACCTCTGTCAAGTTAGTTCACCACTTCTGATGTTACACACATCAGTGAAGGGTAACTTCACAAAGTGTGTGTGTGTGTGTGTGTGTGTGTGTGTGTGTGTGTTGGGGGTTAAAAAAACAGCATACATAAATGTGTACTGTATGTATACTAACAATAATAGTAATAATAATAATAAATGGAATTTGTATAGTGCTTTTCAAGGACACTTTTCACTTTCACTTTACAGGGCGAGGTAGAAAACCAAAACAAAACAAAACAAGATTCAGGCACAGATGAGAAGGGAGGGGGCGTGGGGCTAGGGATAGGCAGAGGTGAAGAGATGGGTCTTGAGGCGGGACTGGAAGATGGTGAGGGACTCAGAGGTGCGGATCTCTTGGGGGAGGGAGTTCCAGAGCCTGGGAGCTGCCCTGGAGAAGGCTCTGTCCCCCAAACTGCTGAGGTTGGACTTGTGGATGCAGAGGAGACCGGCTGAGGTGGATCTGAGGGCCTGTGAGGGTTGGTAGGGGGAGAGGAGGTCAGTGAGGTATGAGGGGCCAGATGGTGGAGGGCTTTGTAGGTGAGGACCAGGATTTTGTAGGTGATCCGGTGGGAGATGGGAAGCCAGTGGAGTTGTTTTAGGACTGGAGTGATGTGGTGCCAGGATTTGGAGCGGGTGATGAGTCGGGCGGCTGCGTTCTGGACCAGTTGGAGTCGGTTGATGTAGGTAGAGCTGATGCCGAGGAGAAGTGAGTTGCAGTAGTCCAGTATTGACCCCAAAAGATAGATAGAGCCGCATTATGCATTCTGTCCATTCGGGATGAGTGAATTCTGCTAAAGCACCATATTTACTAACTATTCAAAACAAGAATTGTGGATTGTGTCCCCTATCATTTATATTTGATTAGGAAGGGATGTCTACAGCTAGTATGAACAGAGGAATGATTACAGATATCAAAAACCCTTCCATGTACACATGTAGCCTGATGCATATAAGTCCAATATTCCTTCTCCTTTTATGTTCTTTTTTTTGGTCTTCTTCAACTGAGAAACATATCTGGCTCTTTAGCTGCTAAATGCTCCACTATGTTCAGTTAGCTGGTTGGTGCTGAGCAGGTAGTGTACAGTGGATTTATAGAGCTTTTTCACTGAAAACAGCCGCCTGCTGCTGAAAGCATTGCTGTGAGAGTGGTGAGAGTGAATGGGTACGTTGTTGGCTGGAAATCAGAATCGTTAAGCTGAAACAGGCTAAAAAGCTCCATAGAGCTGAGGGGAACTAGATAGTTGGTATAGTTCTCTGTGGATTCATCACTACAAGTGAAAATGTTCATGATACACATCCATTATTAATATAAAAGTATTGATTATAGCCGCTTTAAAGAATTTGTCCCTGCAAATATTCATCAACTACAGTACATATACAGTCACTAGTATGCTAGCACAAAGCAACAGTTCCACATTGCACTCAAACTATTACTTATGCAGTCTGCATTTCATTACATTGATTCATAGATTGTCGTAATGTTGCATGTGCTCACTGTTCGACAGGTGAGGTTAAGACAGAGATGCACTTTTTCCTACAATGTAAAACATTCAATGAAATAAAGGAATTTATTTTAACAAGTTCAACTCTGTAATCTATGATTGCAAATAGAGGTGTGAATCTTCACTGATCTCCCGATTTGATTACGATTATCAGGTCTTCGATACGATTCGATATCTCGATGCATCACGATGCATCAAAAACATTTTTCTATTAAAGCCATCTACGATATTTGACTTGACAAACTTGCATTGTCAATGCAATGCCCAAGATGTAACTTTAGACTGGAATGATGAAGAGTTTGGGTTAATTTCTTTAAGGTAGCTACCACAAAGGTTGACCTATTCTGGATTAGTCATATACCACCCTACTTTAGTCATATAGTAGTCATATACCACCCTACTTTAGTCATATAGTAGTCATATACCACCCTACTTTAGTCATATAGTAGTCATATACCACCCTACTTTAGTCATATAGTAGTCATATACCACCCTACTTTAGTCATACAGTAGTCATATACCACCCTACTTTAGTCATATAGTAGTCATTTACCACCCTACTTTAACCAGCAAATCTATTGTCCTGTATTGGAATAACTGACCCCAGACAACTCTTTAACTAAAAATGTATTGTTTACCGAACGATAACATAAATGTACAAATAATATGTAGCTGTTAGATTGAATAACAAAAAAAAAACATAACACAAATCACCCCCTTCAAATATGCTAACTGCAATATTTCTTCAAATGATATTACGCATAACTACCCCTTTACCCTTTTCTCTTTCAGTTTCGACTTAAAACACTCCAGCTACACAAAATTATTCCTCCTTACAGCAGTTTCAACGTAAAACTTACTCAAACTCTATTAAACCACTGTTACCACACACACACACACACACACACACACACACACACACACACACACACACACACACACGCCGTGAGAAAAAAAAAAAAGGTTGCGGGCCTGATGGTAGCTTGTGTGGACGTGCAGGACGTTATATTCAGTGAAGCAAACACACAGAAATCCAACTTACAGTTAGCTGTTAGTCCAAGAAACACAACACAAACACGAAAACGAAAACCAGTCACTAGCTACGGCAAAGTCCTCTTCAGCAGGGAAACACGCTGTCGTCCTCTCCGGTTCAAAATCAGCATCCTCCGAACCAGCAACTCTCCGCCGTTAGCTCCAACTTTAGCCAGTGTTCTAAACCACTGCTGTTAGACAAGAAAAGTTCCGTAGTGTAGCTACACCTCTTCAGCTTCGTTACTCCACTTAGATCTTCTCCAAGCTAACTAGTGTCTCTCCATGTTTCTCAGTGTTTTCTTTCCTCTTCTCGATTTGTGATTCTCTCCACTCTCCCGTGTCTCCGCTCAGCCGTTTTGCGTGTCTGTGTTTGTTTGTTTGTGTGTCTGTCTGTCTGTCTGTGTGCATGTCTGCCTGTCTCCGTCTGTCTGTGTGTGTGTGTGTGTGTGAAACGGGTTAGGCTACTGAGAATGTTATTTTTCATTTGAATGTTTATGCCGCGGCCGGAAAATTAACGAGCGACGTCATTGCGTTATAATCGATTATGGTGGGCCACTGCATCGATGCAGCATCTTCCAAGTCCGCATCCCGATGCATCGATTGTCTGATTAATTTCAGTACCTCTAATTGCAAATAGCTAAACATCTCAAACTTAAAAATACTCTACTAGAGAAGTAGACAGGGCATATCTTGCTGCCCAAGGTGTATCAACATGCCACAACCTGAGCACTGGGTGACACACACACACACACACACACACACACACACACACACACACACACACACACACACACAAAACAGTGAAGGAGACCATGCTTTTATATCCAAAAGTAAGCTGTTACAGAATGCAATGAGACTATATGATATAATATAATGATGATATATGATATAACTTCTAGAGTGCGTATTGGGCCACATTTTTCTGTCCGAGCCCGGCCCGTGTCCGACAGAGCAGTCACCGAACCCGGCCCGAGCCCGACAGGCATTAAGATATTTATGTCCGAGCCATGTCATTTTTTTCTCATACTAATGACACATGTGAGTGTGTTGGTGTGGAAAGCTTTTATTAAGCAACTGTAGGAAGACATTCAGAAATGTCAACAGATGAGGTCATCAGTGCACACGGGGCAACAAGCGCACGTTAACATACATAATAAGCTGTTTTAAATTTAAAATGTTTAATGCCTTATCGCGCTGATGTGACCGAGCCCGACCCAAACCCAAACATCATTTCTAAATATCTGTCCCAACCCGGCCCGGCCCGTCGGGTACTTGGTTCGGGTATCCATCCTCTAATAACTTCAAACAAAATTATGTCTGTGAAAAACATGAGGTAAATCTGTAGCTGTCAAGGAGGGAAACACTACTATCTGAGTTGCCCTTTCCTCTCAGTACCCATTTATCAACATCAGTGACATGGTGAAACACGAAAGATTTCATATCTGAAAATGTAATCTACCTCCAAGCATGTGTTTAATTTTTAGCAGTGCATACAAAGCACCTGCATCAAAAGTGTATGCATACAGCAGCATACGAGCAGGCAAGCAAACACACACGCACACACACACACACACATAGAATGAAGATCATATATTTTTCAGAACATATAGCACTTTCAGGCCAAGATGAGACTTTTTAATGAAAGATGGCAGTTAAAGGGACTGTGTAGTTATGAATCAATGAGTCTTGAAGGGCAGATGGCACAAGATGTCCTCTGCAAGGTGCATCTAGACTAACAATATGACCAGAGATCCTTTTATGTCAACAGCTTCAAATGATTTACTAAGAGAAGTCTGAGGTTTGACCTTGGTCTTCAAGTTTTTTTAGTTAAAAGCCTCTTGTTTTCAGATATATATGTTTAATCAATATCTTATTTGAGTATGTAATGATGCATTTCCTATATTTTCACCCATGACTGTATTACAGTAATACATCTGATAATTTATTAAGGTCTACTAGCTTTTTATGTGTTATTCATTTAAAACAGTGTGGTTCCTTGTGAACCAGCCTGTATGTAGGACTGGAGAAGTTACATAGCACAGACATTATCTGTACTGATCTTTCCTTGTCAAATTGTCTAAGTTGCAATGTTGCTTTCTTGCCTTGTGTTATTGCTTTGAAAGGTGCCGTGCTCGAAATATAGAGAAACAAAGTGGCCTGGGATTGCTTTCACGCCTCTCACAGACCACTCTCCAACTCGTGAAATACTGGCGCTTTGTCGCGGCCCTCGCGTCCGATACCGAGACACAGGGCACTCACATGCACCAACATGCACACGCGGCCGTGTTTTTTTTTTTGTTTGTTTTAGATTATTTTTTGGGGCATTTTAGGCCTTTATTTTCATAGGACAGATGAAGACATGAAAGGAGAGAGAGAGAGGCGGAATGACATGCAGCAAAGGGCCGCAGGTCGCTGTGTCAAGGAGTAAACCTCTATATATATATATATATATATATATACCAGGTGAGCTACCCAGGCACCTGATGGTGTTGTGTTTGTTGACTTGGTTTGTGTTGACACACTGTTAACATACTGTATATTGTGTATCTAGGCCTGAGCAGTTTCTGCCTCTTGTGATGATCACACACAAGAGACTCCAAAATGGAATGATGGCATTGTGATTTTGTATCCCTTTTTTGATACGTTCACGTTTTTTTGAACTGTAAAAACACACATAAAGTAGAGCAGAGTGTTCCCTGCACTGTAGTTTGAGTTGTTCAAACACTGTTGACTGTATTGGGCAATAGACTTTCCATTAAAACCTTTTGCATAACCATGAAAGTGTTGCATGGAAGACTAAACGTTGAACAAATTTTCAATATGACCTTTTCCGAAGGCCAGTATTCCAATAAATACTAATTTCCTGTTGATTTAATTAGCGCCTGGAGGAATTTGTCTTCATTTATTATTGAGTAAAAACAGGAGAAACTCTATGGTCTGCCATTATAATGGATTTATTATGGGTGGGGGAGGGGTTGGATGGGGGGTGGGCTGGCTATTATTTATTAAGCAGTCCTTTAATTGTGCTGAAACCACCTGCTGACATGTGCAACACTAAAGTATATGGCAGAACCTACCCATAGACTTCCACAGCTAGGGACAGACTGGCTCAGTGGAGAGCGTGTGAGGGATGCTATGACAAACCTCTGTGTAAAAAGAAATGTGGTTGAAGCCATTAACAGGCATGTAGAGCATACAAACCTGTTTAAGTGAATATAAAGGATGGTTGCCAGTAGTTATATACTGCAGCAAACATGGCGGACGGAAGTGGGCGTGTCTATGAAACTGGAAGCGGAAATAGTAAACCGGACGTGGGCTATCTATGAATCCGGAAGTCAGAAAATCGTCATATCCGGAAAATTTTAAATTATTGACCGGAAGAGGTGTGTCTATGAAGCCGGAAATCAGAAAATAGTTATATCCGGAAAATGTAAATTATTGAGCGGAAGAGGTGTGTCTATGAAGCCGGAAACAGGGGTAGGGTTAAAAAACTAGTTAAACTTGTTACACTCTACTACAGGGTATGTCTTAAAAGGGATTCATGTTTCCCTGGGGATCCCCCGCCTGCGTCTTGATTTGAAGGGTGTAAAAAACTAGTTAAATGTGTTCTGACAGTCTTTCTGACTGCTTTGTTTCAAGGGGCCAACTTTTTATTTCTTTTCTTCATTTATTTTTGTTTTAACTTTTTAAAGTACATACGTATTACATGTATACAATATGTAGCAATGAGGTAGAAATGATTATAAAAAAATACCAGATATAAAACTATATAAGGATGGAATCAAAATCTTGGAGAGAATGTGCACACTTAACTAAATTATGTTATATCCTAATAATGGTGTTTCAAGTAGCTTTAGACTTTACCAAATACTTAAAAGGTCAGTCCTGAGACATTTTATTTGTTTTCTGACTCTGGGGAAAATGGGTTGTTGTTATAAGTAGTGTAATACTGGGTGTAAAGAAGTTGTTGAGTGTCCTAGCATTAGTTGAGACCAATCTGTTTTTTATTTTTAATTCAACCATCTAGTCATCCTGTTCATTTTATAAAAAGAGTTTACCAAAATACTATAGCCTCTGCGCTATCTCTTCATACATTTAGGCTATGTAATATAGATATAATACACCTAACTATATGTTAGGCACCAAATAGGTTGATAATAATTATAAATCAGGGGTGATAAACAGGTTTTATGTGGGGTGGGGGCAACTTGAAACAGTTACAGTTTGGTTTCGCTGGATAGCTCCACCTACCTCCTACCTGTCTGGGTGTGTCTTTTGAAAATGAATATAAGGTCTGGGTTTTTGGGGAAGCAATTCACTTTTTTGGCACTCTGCCAGTACTAGTTAGCTTGCTTGCATGCTTTGCTAGCTAGAGGATTGTTTTTGCTGCTATTAATCTTGTTATTTTCCAGCTATTTTTCATCACTAAAAGAGCAACTTCAGTACCAAAGAACTTTTTTTACTTAAATCTTTTTTTTTTTTTTGCTGGAGATTTACTTTGAATACCTCTTTAGTCATGGATAACCCTGGTGAGTAAATTTAAAATCAAATGTCTTGCTTATTCTCTGTTACATTCATTCAAGAGTAAAAACAAAATATTTTTGTACCATGTTTGTTTATAAGTTTCTATTAATAGGATCATCAGATATGCATGCTGTTGCTGATGGCACTATTATACTGATACAAGGTAAATCGTTTATACCCATATTTCAGTATAAAGTGATTTTTATGTTATATGGTTGACTTAATGTGTTTTTCTTTCTTTAAAGACGATATACTAAATGCTGTGAAGAATTTAAGTAAAAATAAAAACTTAAAAAGAACGAGGAAAGTGAATCATCTTGATACTGAATCAAAACAGTACTCCCAGGATCTAAAATCAGGTATGTGTGTTTTTTGTTTTTCTACATTCATCCTTACTTGTTTTTTTATTTTATTTTAGTCAAATGTGTGTTATAACATTACTCATTTTCTATTATCTGTCTCTTTCTCGGGGTGTCCGATTGCTACAGGAAAAAGACAAATAGTTCCAGTTTAGTGACCAATTCACAGGTGAGTTAAATTAAAAATAAAAAAATAAAAATAGGATTGCTATATTTAAAAAAATAAAAGAGGTGTTTATGTGTGAATTTAATGTGTATGTGTTTCAGAGTATCAAGGCCCTACCTGACAAACCAGAGTTTCCACTATCATGGTCTCCATGGAATCGGGTATCTTCAATGCCATGTTTGTTAGATGAGTCACCGTCATATATAGAGGTTACAAACCATTTTTTATCTAAAGAATTATAATCACTATATATAGAAAATAGAAACGATTTTAAAATATGTATATATTTTCTGTCTTTTTAGATTTTTAACACTATAGATGAGGGGTTGGCGTCTGTGACCCCTCCTGTGGGTACAGTCACACATCCAGAGGGTTCGGTCCATGTGAATGAAACACCAAGAATTCATGCTGATACTGCATCGTTGATACCTCCTGAGGTGAGAGATTCCCCCAGACTGTGTAACTGTGTGTGTGTGTGTGTGTGTGTGTGTGAGTGTGTGAGAGAGAGATATTATTATTATTATTATTATTATTATTATTATTATTATTATTATTATTAACAACACTGTAATCATTTTATAGGAGACCCTTGAAGCGATAGAAAGTGAAGAATCAAGAGAAGACTACAGTTTGCCATCAAATCAAGAAGACTTTCGACATCAACAACAACAACAACAACAACAACAACAACAACATAATACTACAGGTGATCAATACTGTTTAGAGGACCTGCTTGATCTGATTGAGAATCGCTCCAATGTGCCAGTTGTTCCATCAGGCAGTGAAGCACATGCTGCTGGTTTGAATAACAGGACATACAGTTCCAGTCCAGATATACCTAGCATACCTCTTGTGGCTGATCCAATTGCTAGCATACCATCTGACGCCCGTTATAACAGACTTGGTTTACTCGAGAATAAAGTAAACGATTTGCAAACCACTAACAAGCTGCTATTAGATATAGCCATATCTCTGAGCACAGAGTTGGCCAGTCAAGCCAGTTCGCGGGTGTCTGATGAAGAGCTAGTGCAGCAGAGATTTCTAGAGATAAAAATCCTTTTTGAACCCACATTGAAACTTTTTGAACAGATAATGAGAAATATGTAATAAATCAGTCTAATGTGTCGGTAAAAAAATCATTAATTGAAAATGCCACCCCCACGCAAAAAAAAAAAAATCTGAGCACCCCTATCAGGGTGTATATGAACATGACACAGACAATGATGATGATGATGATGATGATGATGATGGGTTAGAGCCACTGTGTGGGGCAGACTTTGACAGTGCAAGAAACGACCCCAATGTACAAGTACAATTGTGTGTAAACCAGAGAAAACAGTTTGAGGCAGTACTACGTAGATTACATATAGCTAACAATAATCGTACAGTTGAACAAGAACCAACACGTATTGTATCAGAACCTGTCTTACCGTCGGACCAAAACTATGCTAAAGTAGATGTACAAACCTGTACCAGTAATGCCACTGTCCAACCGTTAAACAATAGCTGTACATCAATGTATACAAACGAACAGAGAAAAAGATTCCGTGATAAATTCAGCGGTGAATTGCGTAGATTATTGAATGCATGCAGTAATCGTACAGCTGAACAAGAATCCTCAAATATTGTATCTGACCAAACTACAATTCCTGGACCTGCAAATATATATACAGATGTACAACCCAGTACCAGTAACGCAGCTAACACATATGTACAAGTACCAGATAACATGCATGTAAATACACAGTCTGAGTGTATAGTGTCTGACCAAACTTCAATTCCTGGACCTGCAAATATATATACAGATGTACAACCCAGTACCAGTAATGCAGCTAACACATATGTACATACACCAGATAACACGCATGTAAATACACAGTCTGGGGAGGGTAGTTCCTCTAGGGTGGCAACTGAAATTGTTACCAGAGAGATTCCTAACTTTAATGCATCTGTATTGCGTCAGAGGTTAGATTTGCGAAACATTGATTTGAATGACATAGGTAGTGTCCCCCGCCAGGTGCATAATACGTATCATAACAGGTATCATCGATAGAGCATTAGAGAACGCCAGTCAAGATAGTATCTTAAATGTCTCCCTAAGGGGGGCATCGCTACTTGATGATATTCATGCCGTTTTGCATTCAAAAGATCAGTATAATGCAGACTTATTTTTGGAGCGTATTACCCAAGTTTTACAAAGTAACGATACTTCAATGACAGATGACTCACTAGAATTCATTGTAACAGTAGCTAGAAACATGAGTGGAGGAGTAAGAGGTAAGCGTCTAAAATTAGGCAGTGTAGCTTATGATGACATATTATGCAAAAAGGGAAATCATTTGTACAATCCCAAGAACACCGAGGACGATGATCACAATCTGTGTTTCGCAATCTGTCTGGCACATTATGTTGATCCATGCATGTCTCAAAGTGACAAAATAAACTTTGCTAAAAAACTTCATAGTGATCTGGGGTATGAATATTCACACAAGGTATCATTCTCAGATGTTGACAAATTTCAGAACCACTTGAATGTGAAAATTGTAATATTTCATCACGGATCCGGTCGTAAAAAGCTACACATTTTCAAAACACACAACAAACTGCATGTGAAAACGGTATGGTTATACTTACATCATGATCATTACTGTCTTATTAAAAACAAAACAGGGTTTTTCGGTGATGCATATGTGTGTGATGCGTGTTACATGACGTACGATAAGCCGTTGTCTCACCTATGCAGTCAACGCTGTAATGTGTGTTTTACAGCATGTCATGTTTTTCCTGGTAATACTATAAAGTGTCTCGATTGTAAACGCATATGCAAATCCAAACAATGTTTTGATCAGCATAAACTAGTGGGTACAACACACAAAGTCATCCCATGCGATATGATGAAATTTTGTGAGGACTGTAAATTGACATACCATACGGTAAAAAATCAAACACACGTCTGTAGACCACCCGTATGCAAACATTGTGGTGAACAGTCAACTGATGCATTACATGAATGCTTTATCCAACCCATTAAAAAAAAAAAAAGATAGTACAAAATACATATTCTATGATTTTGAAACACGTTATCACAATGGTAAACATGAGGCTAATTATGTTTGCGCTATGGATATTAATGGAAATCAAAATTGTTTCCACACCGCTAATTGTGTCGCCGCTTTCGTTGATCACTACCAAAAACCGCAATTTACTGATTATACATTCATTGCTCACAATGCATCAGGGTTTGACAGTTACATTTTGCTAGAGTATTTTGCTAAACAACACATTTGTCCAAAACTGACCAAGCGCGGTAGCAGAGTTCTTATGATGTACAATACAGAACTACGACAGCGCTGGATAGATTCATTCAGTTTCATGCCTATGGCATTAGCCAAAACACCTGCTGCTATGGGTTTCAGTGATTTGATGAAGGGATTTTTCCCACATGCATTTAACACACTACAGAACGAGAAATACGTTGGTCCTTATCCTGAACCCGCACACTATGGCTATGAGGAGATGTCTGACGATACTAAAAAAACATTCATGGAATGGTATGACACGGTTCGCAATGACACATTTGATTTTCAAAATGAGATACGCCGTTGTTGTATTAATGATGTGTCCGTCTTGCGTAAAGCATGCACAACATACCGTGATGCATTCAAAGAAAGTACAGGTCTTGACCCCTTTGTATTTGCAACGCTTGCGTCCAGCTGTATGGGGGTTTTTAAAACATTATTTATCCCCAAAGACACCGTAGCTCTAACCTATGACGGGGCGTACATAACACAGAATAAAACATATTCGAATGTATCCATGCAATGGCTCCAGTATGTTGCACACACAGAAAACATTGAAATCAGACACGCCCTTAGCAACAACAGCGAAAAGTCCTTTGGTAAATGGTTCGTCGATGGTTACTGTGCATCTACAAACACGTGTTATGAATTTGCAGGTTGTTTCTTTCATGGCTGTGAAAAGTGCAAAGTTCAATCTGCGATTAATGTCCGCCTTAACAAATCCTATGGTGAGCTGTACAGAATGTTCCGGGAAAGAATACATGTGTTGGAAACTGTGTATGGTCTAAATGTCATAGTGATGTGGGAATGTCAGTGGCTGACGGAAGTGCGCGATAATCCAACAGTCAAAGAGTTTATGGCTACATATGTCAAAACAGAACGTATCAATCCTAGAAATGCCCTCTTTGGTGGTCGCACAAACGCTATGAAGTTGTACCACAAAGCCGAAAATGATGAAAAGATACGCTACTACGATTTCACAAGTTTGTACCCAACTGTCCAAGCCAAAAAATGCTACCCCGTAGGGCACCCACAGATCATACACAAGGATTTTGATGATATAGAAAATTACTTTGGAATTGTGAAATGTACTCTGTCACCCCCCAGAGGCTTGTATCATCCTGTATTGCCATATCGGTGCAATGGCAAGCTAATGTTCCCTCTGTGTGCAACATGTGCCGAGCAAATTAATCAGACATCAGGGTGTTCCCATACCGACAGTGAGAGACAATTGTCAGGTGAATGGGTGTCCTTTGAACTTCAAAAGGCTGTTGAAAAGGGTTACTGGATAGATAACATCGACGAGGTCTGGCATTTTCCTGAAAAGACAGACACATTATTTAACGATTATGTCAAGACTTTTCTTAAATGCAAACAAGAAGCATCTGGCTACCCTGGTAATGTTAAAACTCCTGATGAACAAAAAAAGTACATTGACGACTATTTTGCAAAGGAAAACATCAGACTTGACCCTAACAAAATAGGTGTTAACAAAGCAGTCAGAAACATTAACAAGTTACTTTTGAACAGCCTTTGGGTTCGCTTTTCAATGAGAACTAACATGCCAACTTGTGAACTCATAACAGAGCCAGACAGATTCACACAGCTCATGTTTAGTGATTCTTTCGATGTTCGACAGTTCTCGTTCATATCAGACGAGGTGGCCGTGGTGCAGTGGTGTAAGACAGAAAGTCAGGATTACAATACAAAAGATGTAAATGTCTTCATAGGTGCTATGACTACTGCATATGCCCGACTTGAACTTTATGATTTGCTAGATAAACTGCAAGAGCGTGTTTTGTATTGTGATACAGATAGTGTCGTTTTCACAACCAAAGAGGGAGAGTGGATTCCCAAGCTAGGGCCATATCTAGGTGATTTAACGGATGAGCTTAACACAGAACAAGTCTGTGGTCTGCTTTCGGAAGACTACATCACCGAGTTTGTTTCGGGCGGGCCAAAGTGTTATGCACGGACACATTATCGGACAGCTCACGGCAAAACAACAGTTAAATGCAAAGGTGTAACACTGAATTCAAAAAATGCGCAAGTGGTCACCCATGAGTCATTAATGTCTGGTAAAGGCATTTGTGGCCAATCAGCATTCCACAGATCATTTGACTACTGTAACACACACCATCAGACGCGATAAAAAGAAGTTTCATCTAAAAAACGCTACAGTTCACAAGAATGTGAAGGTGGTGTACAATAAGCGACATATTATGGTAACATACCATTGTCTAACAAACAGTACACATTGTTAAAAAAGAAGACAAAAGTTATTAGACTAATAGCTGATAAAAATGTCAAACATTTAAAAAAGAAGAAGACAATCAATCAAACAGGTGGCTTTTTATTGCCTTTACTCGGAGCAGCTATACCGTTTATAGCAAGTCTTATTAACCGGAACTGAGATGGAGCATACTCAGAAAATGTATTTGGTTCCTCAACATCAAATTGAGTCCCTAAAGCAATTACATCAGCAACCGCATCAACCCTCACATACACCAAATGTGTCATTGAGGCAGTCATCGTTAAACGCTTTGGACCAAGCCATGAGTGACATATTGAAACAGCCAGACATTAATGTTTATGAGAAAGCCAAAAAATATTCAAGTATTTTACAACGTTACCTAGCCATGGTGACACAGGATGAGCGTGAAAAAACTGTAATTACATTATCCCTACCAGAGAATGATTCAAAGGACGAAATCGCAGAAAATGATATAATAAGGACAGAGGTGTTAAAACATATGCCTAAAATAAATAAGAGAAATGCTGAATATATCATGGATGCTTTAGCCCGTAATAATAATCAGATATCGTGGATGGATCAGGGGGAAATTGTTGTTGAAAATAAGAATGTGACAGGATCTCATTTGTACGACTTATTGAAAAGTGTCACAACACATAATAATGTTTTAGACAGTTCTAGACCTACAGGGTGGAATGTATTTTTAAAAACACTAGCCAACCTAAATGTTCCACTATCAGCAATTCCTAACACATTTTTTATTGCTGTGTTGCACAGACATCATGAATGTCTTTTTTTTCTAATTTCTAATTTCTAATGTTATATTATTTGTCATTATTGTTTTATTTTTACTATTTTCTATTTTTGATGTTGATAATTATACATCATATACAGGTATTGTGACATAAGAAAATGTTTATCTCTAATGTGATATCAAAGACAGTATTGAATGTAGCTCAGAGTTAAAGAATGTTACATGATTTTTACTACTTTATATTTATTGTTTTAATACTAATTTTCTATTTTTTCTATTTTCATGTATTTTCTATTTTCATGCATCGTGACACAAGAAATGTTTATCTCTAATGTGATATCAAAGACAGTATTGATTGTAGCTCAGAGTTAAAGAATGTTTCATGATCTTTACTACTTTATATTTATTGTTTTAATACTAATTTTCTATTTTTTCTATTTTCATGTATTTTCTATTTTCATGCATGCAAGAAAATTTTTATTTCTAATGTGATATCAAAGACAGTATTGAATGTAAAACTGCGACGGAAAAAAGGGTATATGTATCCTATTGAATGTATCTTTTTATCCTTATTTTTGACTGATAATTGAATAAAATAACAAAAAACTGATAAAATCATTGTGATCACATTTATTTATTAGTGAAAAAAAAGGCCATTACACAAAACTTTAACGGTAGGCACCACATGCACACTGTACACATTTAAACTTCTGATCATGAAGTACATCTGGGTGTATGGTCTTAACAAAATGACATACCATTGTGTCATTACATACAAGATTAGAACCATACATTTTCATCAATTTTTTATAAGACATGTTTTTCTGAATATTGCATAAAAAGAATATACAATGTTGGCCACAGGTTGTGGAATAATTATTTTGCACTTGTCTTCCAGAATGCTGTATATCCAAGCAATTTGTTAAGAGGAAATTGTTTATCTCCAGAGGAAAACTGGTAGGTGGGTTACCAAAGCTGTCAAAGAAATACCCTTGTTTGTTTTTTGTAATATAAATAGCTAGCCAGTGTTCACCGGGCATATTACTAGTGTGGGTATTTACAACCAACATAGATGGTAGTTTACAGACTCTGTATTTTGGGAGTTGATCGCATGCCATGACTCCTAGAAAATTTGTATCACTAGTTATTCTTTTTCTAAGAATACTAGTTAGTTCTATGGTATTCATCTTTAGTAGTGATCCAGAAGGACTTGTCTACGGTTAGATATCTCTATTACAGAATCAAAAACAGAATAACAGATCAGGGTCACCGTCCGAGGCAAGGGGTTTCTGAAACGAGCCTCCAATCTGACGTTGCCTGTTTTTATCAGTGAAACATTTCCTGAACAACTACCGTCAGGTTCCAAGTTGAAACAAAACATTGTATAACCCTCCCCAAAATCTGATCTGGTTATGGCCAGTGGTCTGTCTTTTAAGTGGCGCCCTGTTGATTCAATCAGCTGGTAATATTCTCTTGTGTATTGCCCTCTCTGGAAATGTGGTTGAAAAGGTCTAGCTGGGTACGGCTGACCATCTGCGTACAGACAGATAAACTCTGTATTATAGTGTCCAAAATTAAAGGGGTTGCGGGCGTAGCTGCCCGTATATGCTTCATTATCAACAAAAGAAACAACTACAAATTTCGGTATCTGCCCAATGAATAAATTTTCTTGATTGCACACGCGGGTCCCCGCTGGTATGGAAAATGTTTTTAGGGTCACTCTGTCAATTGCATATTTTGCATTGGTGTGCTGCAGTGCTCGACTGTGAGCCAACCTAATAGTGGGTGCAACAGATACTTTATTTACAAACAGACTGGCAGACATTATTTTCACAGTGAATTGGACATTTCCGGGGGTCATTAGAACAAAGTCATCTTTTGACCTGATAAATTTCAGAGAAATATCTACTCCGTTTAGCAATAGTTTTTCTTGAAAAAACAGATCTGCATGTACTGGAGATATTAACTCCACCACCTTACTTTCAACGGTGTATACACCACGTTTCTCTAAACCCAAATTATCCCCTGTAATTGATGTCTCATCCATTTTACCGCCGGTATCCTTACAAAAAAGTCCTGTGCTAAACTGTGTGTGCAAGGTATCCTTTCCATAGTTGAGCAAACATTCAATGATTCCACGGTAAGGATATGTATTTGAAGACTGTGTTATTAGCCTATCACCCAACATTATATCTACTTGAGAAAAAAGGCTACACCCAGGGTAGTTTATAAATCCCACATTTGCAGCGTTAGCCAGTACTGTGCCATCAGGGTTTGTAATTCGTACACGTGTATACAAATATGAATCGTTCAAATCCAGATAATCTTCACCGCTAGCAGATATCTCGATAGGTCCACTGTCTGTTAACGCTGATATTGGTGGTATTTCCAAAAATGTAGATTTTTCGATTGATGTCTGTGTGTATGGAACCGTAAACAGATCTAGTTCGGTTTTTACACATTCTTCAGACAGATTATGAATGAATGCCATGATTATTTCCGAAAATCGTTCTAGAATATATCTTTTGACAATGCCAGAGAGCGTCTGATCGGAGCTCTGCGTCTTCTGGCAGTTGTCTTCTTTTTGATGACTCTGCGTTTTTTGCCTGTGTTTTTACGCTTTTTATACTCAGTCTGGTTACGCCCACATCCTGAAGGGGTTTTTTTTAACGGCTTGCGACTGTACACCATAATGCCGTTTCCCTGCTGTCTGGCAGATACAGCATTCCTCACATTAGACACTACATCACCTATAATACCCGTGGCTGCTGTTTTCAGATGAGGTTTGGCCAAATTAAATCCTCTCTTTAGTAGGGGGACAGCCAGCCTGAATAAATTTCTGAATATACCGCCTAATCCATTTCCATATTGAGTACTAGATCCTTTAAAACCTGGTAACTCCCCACCTGCCTGATTCATATAATAGGACATATATCGGCCATCATCCCTGGTGTACGGCTTGCGCGTCATTTTAATATTGCTTCACTGGCCTAAAATGTAGTTTGACAATGACTTTTCCGTATGAGAAGGGGATGAACTGGTTCTGATCGTCTCGTAGATCTATTTGAATATCGGTAATAGTTGAGCGTGACAGAGCTGTGTAATGAGGTGTGTCATAACTCAGCGTAGGCATACGTCTGATCTCATCCGCTATGTTCACACATCTAAGTAGTGGAACGCTAGTATCGCCTACTAGCTGGTAGTCCACTATATCACTATATACAAATATGTTATATCTGCCCGCATGAATGTCTGCAGGGTGGGGGGCTATACATTTTAAATGGGGGTTGATGTGAATTTCAAACACCATGTCTGGAATGAATCCAAGAATTTCGGCCAGACGCCCTTTAAACCCAATATTACAACCATCCCCTCCAGTGAAAAATATCTTATTAGTGATATTGTTGTAGTTCATAGTTATGTGTGACGTGCCTGGGTTAGACACACATTTCATATTATATTCTTTAACAATGCTGGACCCCGTATTATAATAGCCTACTGATAGCCGTATCTTATTGATCTGTTTAGTGTTTGTGTCAAAGAATTCAACTTTGGAATCGTTCTCAGTAAAACTATTCCAGATCCTGGGGTATTGTATCTCAATAAGACCTACTTCATAGGGTTGTTGTAATATGATCGGTTTTGCCAATTTTGTTCTGAACTGCCAAATTTATTATTCGGATAAACTGTTGTTGACGCATTACTAGGTAACGTAACAAAAAAATCCGTTCTTATTCATCGTTCCGCCGCCTTTCACAACCAAATCAAAATGACTAGGTTAAGTGTTTTCCACTTGTCTTTTATTGTACATCGACTATATCTTTTTCCGGTATCCATGAATTGAATTTCTCAGGCCACCCTAACCACTTCACCAGGACCATATTTTTACGACCAGCTTTCTTTCTAGCCAGTACTTTTTCTATTTTAAACTCTTTGTTTTTATCGACAATCACCTGCTGTAACTCTGCCTCGTAAAATGTGCCTGTCAGCGTCTCACCTCCACAGTCTTTTAGTATATAAACAGGGGGGTTTCTGGCTATACGTTGCGTTATTGTAAAAAACTAATCTGTAAAAGTTTGCTCATATCCTTTTCTAAATACTCCTCTGTGTTTTGATATTCTCACAGTATCACCCAGCTGTAATTTAAAAGTCACCTTTCCTGGAGATTTCAGTTTGTACAGATTGTTAAGGACGGTTTTCTCATTGTCTTTATTTACAGCGGACGGTGACATTTTTATTGACCGATGGTATGAACCGTTGTAAGCCTCCATCAAATCTTGCACCACATCAATATATCTTCGTGAGTTAACAGCTGTTAAATATTTCCACATACGTGTCTTGAATGTCCTGTTGAAACGTTCCACCACACTGGCCTTTGTCTCATTTGATGTTAAGAAATGATGAATTTTATACTGTGCTACTAATAATTGAAAATCCTTGTTGTAAAACTCCTTACCCTCGTCTGTTTGAAGTTTCAGAGGTATACGCCCTTCTCTTAATATATCTTTAAAAGCATTTGTGACAACTGCTCCAGATTTGTTTTTAAGACATCTAACCCATGCGTATTTAGAAAATACATCAATTCATGTCAATAAGTATCGCACATTATCGTTTTCCGCAGAATATTCGGACATATCAACTAAGTCAATCTGAAACTGTTTATCAATACCACTAACCAACACCCTATTTCTAGCGAAATGTTTCAGAGCGGGTGCATGTAGTAGTTGTATCCTGTACGTATCCTGTCTTAATAAAAAGTTTTTAACATCGGGTATTGATGGAGACACCCCTGTGCAATCCTTGACGGCATCACGGAGCTTATTCACGCTACCTAACCCTCCAGGATGTGAGGGATCATAATAAATTGTTTGCATAACCTTCTCCATGATTCCTTTAAGACACAAGTGACCTCAATAGTTTTGTTTCAACATTATTTATTCACAACTCACATCCATAACAATTATGACAGTGAAACGCCTTCTATCACATATAATATTTTGGTTAAGTTAGCGTTACATTGTCTCGTGTCCTTAACATTGATAATAACATGTGCACCATTTCTTCCCAAGAGGGTGTGCTATGTTGCCTTCTTACAAGTATCATCAGTTTTTCTAATCTACAGACATCATAGTTATCAACACTACTTTTACTTTGGTACTTTGTAGCATCATTCACTTTGTTTGCAATGGTTTGATCTAGAATACCAGATAAACGAGATATCACATATCGCTTACTGATATTGGCATACATTACACATAGGCCATTTCCCATATTTTCAGACAGTTAATTTTTTTTTCTCATAGAAATCTCTCCAGTAGTCCCCAATCTCACGAATTTCTGCTATTTATATTGCCTGAACAAACACCAACACCTGACACTTGTAAGACATCAGAGGGTTGGGGGGAAGGGGGAAGCGATCGGATCAACATGGATGGTGCCAGAGGAGATGAGAAATGTAGGGATGAACAGAAACCTTCAGGAGATGGAGGCGGCGACAGGAATCGTTCAGGAGATGGAGAGGGCAATGATGATGATGATGATGATGATAATGGAGATCTGAAAACGCTAAACAACGTTTGTGGGCTAGGAGGTGTCCCGGGTGAAGGATAACACCACTCAAGACCTTCTGTGAACAAAAACATAGATTTCAGTCACAGTAACAAAAAGCAAAACATTTTAAATAATTTGCAATTAAATGACACATACAAATTAGACCCACCATTTTGCTAATTTTCGTGTCTGACGATTTTAGGTCTATAAAGGGGCTGTGGTAGAGACTGTTGTCCATTGTCATCAAATATCAGTCTCTTTCTAATACTCTCATAAGAGCTCCTTATTCTGTCTCTTCTGATGACGTAGTCGATGGTATCGAACTGTTTCTTCAAAATTTCCCAATCACACCATTGTATGAAGAACCCGTTTTTAAACCACTTGTTGTATTCTTCGTGAGAAACAGGATATGGCTTTAGCTTCCATTCTTCACGACCTCTGCCAGAAACTACCTTCTCTCTGTCTTCACACACCCGGAGAAAAATAAAGTCCTCTGCAAGTCTGTTGAAGCGATCCGCTTCAACACGGTAGATTTTAACCCCTTTGTCACTGTCCCACTGGGATACATAAACTATCTCAGGAAATCCAGTATTGTCAAGGTCTGGGCACACCACATTACGGAAAAGGACCCAGTCTTTCACCGATATTGTACACTCAGTTTTAGCATTGCTAGGTAAATCCACATCAACACTAGTGTACACCGCTAATGTCACATACCCCGCACTATATTGAATAGAATAGCAGTATCCATTGTTACCGGCATATTCTAGATCAGCTGTATAGGTTTCAGACATGCTTGTAGTGAAGATCTCTGGACGACATCTCTTTTTCTGTGGTGAATAACTCATTTCAAATGTTGTACCTGTGCCAAGTCCTTCTCCTCCTCCTTCAACAGATGACTCATCTCTATATCCAAATCTGTGGGAAGACATTGCTGAAGAGTTGTTCAAGTAAATCTCCAGCAAAAAGATTTAAGTAAAAAGGTTCTTTGGTACTAAAGGTTATCTTTTAGTGATGAAAAATAGCTGGAAAATAACAAGATTAATAGCAGGAAAACTATTCTCTAGCTAGCAAAGCATACAAACAAGCCCTCTAGTACCGGCAGAGACCAAAAAAAAAAAAGTGTACTACCTTTACAAAATCCCAAATCCCTTTTAAGACATACCCTGTAGTAGAGTGTAACAAGTTTAACTAGTTTTTTAACCCTACCCCTGTTTCCGGCTTCATAGACACACCTCTTCCGGTCAATAATTTACATTTTCCGGATATAACTATTTTCTGATTTCCGGCTTCATAGACACACCTCTTCCGGTCAATAATTTTAAATTTTCCGGATATGACGA
>NC_050194.1:1580535-1625535 GCF_008315115.2 Sander lucioperca | reverse complement strand
TGCCTCTTTAGATCTTCATGTAGCCACATAAATGACCCTGGTAATGACCATAAATGAATTGGGATTTCAAAAAGAAATCTTATGTTTCTGGGAACATTACTTTATAATTAAACCCAAACAGTCTCTATGACATCTATCACACGTCAACCTGTAATTTAAATAAAACATGGAGCACCAGGCGACACTTTAGCTGGACTCGTTAAAAAAGAAGGATGGTGCATGCAGCCGTTCCCCCAGTTATCCAGAGTTTGGGCTCTTCCAAGTGATCCACAATCTTTGTGCAGCCTCAACATGCAGCCTCACTCTCACTATCACAGATAGTGACAGAGACAGTTTTTTCCATAGGGCCTTTTATTTGTTGATTTTGGGATATTTTAAGTGAATAAATATGCTATTTTATGCGCCATGTATTTGTTATGTTTGGTTATGTATACTGGCCCCTCTAAACTTTTGGCTGAGGTGGAGGAAGGCAGTCATGCAAGGATACTTCAAATCAGGAATTCACATACAGCATAAATGTCTATCCTTTAAATTGACCACATTTTTCATACTTTACATACAACCACATTAAAATAATATATGCAAGAGCACTTGAACAGAAACCGTTAAAATGACTATATTTTATTTGAGATTATTAAAAAAGGTAAAATGATATTCCACTTGGCTGCAGCACCTACAGCCATTCATTGTAGGTGTTTTTTTATTGCATTAGTGTTGTACCTGCTCTTTTTGCTTTTCTAAATAAAATATAAAATGTATATTTAGTTTGAACATAAGGGCCCAATGGTGCGGGGTCAGGGAACAGCAACAGTCAGTTCCAAAATCGCTTAGAACCTGCATTATTCAGTTTTTTTTTTTTTTTTTTTTTTTTTAAATCAAATCAAATGATAATAATAAAGTGTCTGGCCGAAATCTGATTTGTGACTAATCTAATATCAGCTGGATGTAGTGGTCTAACACTAGTTAGCACAGTGTCTGCACTCTGTAAAAACTGAATCTGTCATCAGTGTAATTAAAAGTGTCTCCTCTCCTGTTGCTGCTGCCTCTAATGAATTGCAGGAGGATACATAACAGGTTTAGGATGGTAGATCGGGAGGAATTAAATGCAGTAACTCTTACTGACCATCATGGCCACAGGGAATTACGTCAGATATCACTAAGTGGAGGGATTTGATGTCATGACCCACCAACATTTACAGCATTGCAACTTTGTCTGCTACTTGCTACTTTTGAAATAGAATGTGATTGGCTCGAGGAAAGGGATTACTTTAAAAGAGTGTGTGTGTGTGTGTGTGTGTGTGTGTGTGTGTGTGTGTGTGTGTGTGTGTGTGTGTGTGTGTCAGGGCTGAGCACCTCGACTAGGGGCCCCTGGCAGGTGACTGGGCCTGATTCCATTAAGCAGCCAGTAATTTGGCCCACGCTTAATCAAATCAACTTTAATACCTCCAATCAAATTACAGCAGCCTCCTGTGTCCCATCACACTGAGCCAAAGAAGAAGAGATGGAGGGAAGGAGGGAGAGAAGGAAATGAAGACAGCAAAGTCAGAGTACAACAAAAGAGAAAATGGGAGAATGTTGTGGAGAAGAGCGGTAAATCGGTGCACATGTATGGAAAATTATTAAATGAAGAAGGAATAGAGCGGTTGGGGAAGATTTGAGTAAGACAGGAGGAGAATGAGAGAGGAAGTAGATACAACGAGGTGTAGAAAGAAGGTAAGAAGTGAGGAGATTGGAAGGAAAAGTTGCAGAGATGAAGAAGTAGGAGGAAGGGATGAATAAATAAGAAAGGAAGCAGGTGAGAAAGAAAGAAGCAGTTTAAAGTGGCTGTTGGTAGACCGCTGTCTGATGGAACAGTGTGTGTGTATGTGTGTGTGTGTGTGTGTGTGTGTGTGTGTGTGTGTGTGTGTGTGTGTGTGAGAGAGAGAGAGACAGAGCCACTACAGCCAGAGAGGAAATTGATTCTGCTTTTCAGGAAAGTGGACCAAGGAGTAAAATAATCACCTCCTCCTCTCACTGCCATTTGTACTGAGTGTTTGTGTACAAGACAGATTATTAGATATTAAACTGGCCACTTCTATTAAAGTGTTGCAGATTTCTGATAATAGATAACATGCAATGTGACAAAATATCAGAGTACACTGACTAATGACAAATTAAGTGTTCATAAACCTTGTTAATGGAACATGCAAAGCATTCATTATCCCATAAAAAAGGAGCAAATTCAATCGTCCTGAAAAAGATAAATAGTTAAACTGGCCTTGTTTCAGGGAACCCATTTAATGAGCAGGGGCACTTACAGCTAAAACAGGTCATGTATCTTTAGTAGAACATGTTCAAGGTGTGGCTGTTATGGTTCACCTGTGACTGCCTCTAACAACGGTCGAGGTTGTCAAAGATAATCGGAAAGGTATATTATGATTGAAGAGATGCTACATGGGGAAATGTTTCCCTTTTAATCATCTGTGCTCCACCTGGTAGCACAACCTAATATTTCACTCACATGCCCACCCTCTGAGGTTGCGATTTTGTATAAAGCCTTAGATACATACATCAGATTCCATAGCATAATCATTCTTGGAAAATCTTATTCACACCTAAAGAGCCCTGCATGCTAATAACAAGAACCATCCAAACCAACGCAATCACTCTCCTGCATTATAGGCAATATAGTGCTCTTTGATCATGTCTGGGTGTTTCTTGAGCTAATTAGTAAAGTCAAACAACAATGCAACATTGGCAATTTAGTAATTATCTTATAAGAAATAAAAAAAAAAAAATGAGGATCTGTTTTACTGACAATCCTTATATCTCCTCTGACTGCCTGTAGGATACAGTTGGGGTCTACAGTTGTGGCATTGTGATCTCAAATGTTGCAAATGAGATTAAAGACAACAGAGTTCCTGAAGGAATTTGGCAGGGCAACAGAATGACTTGCAAAAATAGCAAAATGCTCACCAGTCTGATCATATGCAGATTAGAGTTACTAGTTACTGATCTCTTCAGAAGCATTCTTCATGAGTAATGCAGAACAACTGCTTATGTATGCTGAACAACCCCTTTATGAGTCCCTGTAGATACACAGCTAATTAGATAGAGCTAAAAAGAACCAATCAACTCTAGTGACACTGACATTGGCTGTTTAGATCAGCTTAATCTGATACAACAATTTCAGACATATTGGTATTGTGTTCTTAGTGGTTGGTAGGATGTTGCAAGGTGATTATTAGGATGATTGTGGTAGTTTATATGGTATTTCTGGGTGGTTACTATGGTAGCAGAGGTACTACAATTAGTACTCACAGAAGTAGTACTAACAGTGATAGGAAAAGCAGCAGTACGAGTCATGTCAGGGGCGGATTGGCCATCTGGCAATTCTGGCAAATGCCAGATTTTTTTTAATGTGGGCCGGTCAGATTTCTTTTTTTTTTTAAATATACAAATAAATAAATAATATAAATAAAGTCTTTACAGGCCGACAGCGCATAGAAAGGGTTTTTATCGCTTGCACGATTTCACTATGGTTATAATAATAATAATAATAATAATAATAATAATAATAATAATAATAATAATAAATATTAAGCATTTGGCCAGTCGGCAACGGCCGGCCTGGTCCAGAGATGGGCCGACCGACCCAATCAGAGGTTACCGAAATTGGGACGTTCAGTCAAAATCAAGCACGTCACCTTCAAGAGAGCAAGCAGCGTCGTTATGCTCCGTCTTTCTGCTGTGCCCCATTCACGTAGTGTTTAGTTTTACACTATGTAGGTTAAATTCTGAATGATTGTGTTATTGTACAATTTAGCAGTAAAAGCAGTAGCCAATGTAAGTCAATCCTACATTTTTCAACTTGGGAGCAAAACGTGTTCCTTGGGGAAAAAAAGACCATAAAGCCCTGTTCATGCTAATTAAACAACTGGACTTTGGGGTCGAGTGTTGTCATATCCGGCCCATGTCATAGATGTGAAAGCCCTTACTGGACTACTGAATATAATAATATTCCATTATATTTTGTTTTTTGAATTGTTACCTGCCACCAGAATTTTGTGATTTCCTTGCCATAAATATAGATGTTTTTACCATAAATTGGTGCCTAAAAATGCATCAGAATGCAGGTTTTCCCCCAAAGGCCAATTCTGAGCAAGGAAAACCCCTGAAGTATAATCACAGACAGCAATAAAAACATATTTCAATTGCAGAGTTAGAATTTAAACATATGAAAAGATGGAGAACCAGACACACAATATGTACAGTGTCAACAGAGAGAAACACGGACAATCGAACAGACAGACAGTGACAACAAAGACCAACATACTGTAGAGAATGACAGTAACAGCATACAAACAGCATAAATAGGCAGTATGTGTAAATTTGTTATAAACGTGTGCTCTTTAAAAAGTAGTAAGCATTGTTTGCCAGTTACTTAAATTAAATGTTTAAAAATATGTTACATAAGGTACTGCTTATATTATTTCACCATCTGTACACAAATGTAATTAGTGAATGCACGTGTCCGTGGGTGGGGCTGCATGGGCGTGGTAATGTGGACTGGTGTGGCTAGAGTGCCAGGGCTGAATTTTTGTCCCAGTCCGCCCCTGAGTCATGTTGTTGTAAAACTGCTGCACAAAAAGTAAACTAAACATAAATTACACTGAAGCAAAGCTGAGTGTGACTGATGTAGCAAAAACCTAACCCTAACTGAAAAAAGAAATGCTGGAAAGTCATCATTCCTTGATAACAAGAGAAGGTCATTGATCATCGAGATGGATAAGGAATGGATCCAAATTCCACGCAGACACTTTTAATAGTCTGAAATGTGACTGGAGCTACCTGCACTGAAGAACATCCCACTGATAGAAGGCAACAAACCTATCAGTCAGTGATGAAGTTATAAATTCACCACTGATCCATTGAAATACAGATCTATGTTGATGAGATTACCAGCTGTCCCAATACATATTGTAAAACACTTTGGAAATGTGCGACATTGTGTGACATAAAATGAAACGCTCAGGGGTCGACAACGTCGTATACGTCAAACTACGCGTTTTATGTCATATTAATTATGTCAAGATCATTACAGTGTAGAGACTTTTTTTTGTTTAGAAGCAGAGAAATGCACGTTGTGGGATTGGCTGCCACATTGTGGGATTTGCTGCCGTGGATTGCACTTCAGGGCCACCGTAAGAATCCCATATTTTCCCCCTCAAGATAAACCCCATATACCCTCCTCTTCTCACCACCATCCCAAATGAGTCTTTGCAACAGTTCTCTCAGCAGGTGTTTGTGAACCACAGCCTTGCAAATTCTCCTGGTGGGGTGAGATGAATGGTTGCAGCGCCTCAACGTATCTCAGCACCTCCTTTGCTAAACCACATGTAGCAAATGTTAATGAGAGCTCCCAAATGCCAGTGCACAGAGGAGATAGGCCTGTTATACACAGTCACTGATGAATAACAGCAAGTGCGGCTATGGAACTATCACGGGCACTAACAGAAAGACAAAGACGTGGGGAAAGAACATAAAGGAAGAAAAGAAATAAAAGCAATGAAAAAAAACATGAAAATCGAAAGAGGGAGGGCATCCAGTGAAGACCGTGTGCATCATGTAGCCTACTGGAGATAGAAAGCCTAATAAAAAAAACTGAAAAAAGTGGAGGGATATTGCTGATGGGAAGGACGTAAAAATGAAAAACAACAACTGTAAAGCCTCTGAAATAAGAGACAACACAGAAAAAACAAACACACCGCCACAAACAACAAAAACATGCATAAATAATCACAGAGCACAATGCTTTACTTCCAATTTGTGTTGAGTTAAGAAAATGTAAGAAGCCGTAAAAGGGTGACAAGGATGTAAAGACGCATGATAAAAATCAATGATGTCATACGCAAAATCAATCCTGTGATAGAATGAATGGAGACAGTAATTTGCTTGTTCAGGGATGAATAGTTGTTATGTTGTAGCAGGGGCGTCACTGTTTGGTTTGTGATTTGAAGGGAAGACACACTGTGGAAGTTTTTTTTGGGGGGGTAATAAGGAGAGCTGAGCTGAGAGGATGTCAGCTGTTAATGGTGGAAACCCAGCTTCCTCACCAGCAGTAATCTCGTAGATTTGATCTTGTTTAATTGGGAGCTTCTTCACTCGGGGGAGTAATGGACCTTTTTATTTTCAGATGTGTACATGCTGCTGGATGATGCTGATCCCTATCTGACTTTTTTTTCTCTCCTCTGAATATTTTACAGACATAGTGATGCTTCTGTATACTTTTTGGATCATTCTGCATAACCACAATCATTCCTTGATTACCTTTAATTTTCTAGAAGATGTCAAGTACAAATACAACAACAGAACCTGACTGGAATCCACCAATTTTCAGGCACAACTCCTCCCACCATGGTGTAAATGAATCCTCTTGCTGATCAAGGTATATCCATGTGGTTTACCAGATGGCAAATGAGGCTCAACTGCAGGGCCACAATGACGGATCAGGGGCTTGTCTCTTACTTAAGTGACATTTGATGGGATGGGGTGTGGTTAGAACCTTGGGATGTCATTGTCCTTCTCCATATGAGGGCAAACAAGGGGAGGGAATTAAAGATGCCACTGATCTGGCAGTGTGCAATGAGTTTTGTACTCTAACCCAGCTAACCAAACTAGTGCTGTAAGGAAAAGTCAATTTTGATCAAAAGAAGGATGAGATAAGAGAGCCTGTATGAACTGGTTGCATTGGATTGTATGTTCCCGATCCGATATAATAGCATGCAAACTGAAAATGCACACCATGACTGCCAGTTTGAGTTGGTCAAATTAGATTTTTTTCAATTCGATTGGCACATTCTAGCCCCATGTTGACAAGGTGTAAATGCATCCATCTTTCCGTTACGTAATGTCTATTCCTACCAAGCAACATGAACGGCCTGTCCTATGTGACAGTGCCAGCTGAAGGGGCTCTGGAATTACATTGTATTTAGCCACCTTTCTCCCTGTCACATATAAAAAGAAAGGAATACTTAACACTTAGTTAGTATAGTCCATCAGTGTAAGTAATCCGTGTGTATGTTAGTTAATTAGATAGCTTCGTAGCTTACCTGTTGTAATTAAACTACTTATGGGCACAAGTTATTACTCATTCACTTTAGAACTGTGGACTGGAAGAAGGCTGTATCATGGGAAAACCAAGACAGATTGCAGTCAGATTTGGGATATGGCTAATGGAGGAACCTACATGTGGTTAAGTTTAAACAGAACTTGTATTTAATAGTACTTAATATGATACTATTGACATCCCTTGAAATGACAAGTATGACTGGAGTCTATGAGATTCAAGTCTGGAAATCACCTGCTGAAATGAATAAAGCCCACAGAAATGTCAGAGAAACGTAAGCTAGGATTCAGACCGAAACAGTCCTGTGTTAAAACAAAGCAGGGGGCTGTGTTGTTTAAAGGTCCCATGACATGGTACTCTTTGGATGCTTTTATATAGACCTTAGTGGTCCCCTAATACTGTATCTGAAGTCACTTTTATATAGACCTTAGTGGACCCCTAATACTGTATCTGAAGTCTCTTTTATATAGGCCTTAGTGGTCCCCTAATACTGTATCTGAAGTCTCTTTTATATAGACCTTAGTGGTCCCCTAATACTGTATCTGAAGTCACTTTTATATAGACCTTAGTGGTCCCCTAATACTGTATCTGAAGTCTTGTTTATATAGACCTTAGTGGACCCCTAATACTGTATCTGAAGTCTCTTTTATATAGGCCTTAGTGGTCCCCTAATACTGTATCTGAAGTCTCTTTTATATAGACCTTAGTGGTCTCCTAATACTGTATCTGAAGTCTCTTTTATATAGGCCTTAGTGGTCTCCTAATACTGTATCTGAAGTCTCTTTTATATAGGCCTCAGTGGTCCCTAATACTGTATCTGAAGTCTCTTTTATATAGACCTTAGTGGTCCCCTAATACTGTATCTGAAGTCTCTTTTATATAGGCCTTAGTGGTCTCCTAATACTGTATCTGAAGTCTCTTTTATATAGGCCTTAGTGGTCCCCTAATACTGTATCTGAAGTCTCTTTTATATAGGCCTTAGTGGTCCCCTAATACTGTATCTGAAGTCTCTTTCCCTAAATTCAGCCTTGGTGTAGAATTACAGCCACTAGAGCCAGTCCCACAATGAGCTTTCCTTAGGATGTGCCATTTCTGTGTCTGTAGCTTTAAAAGCTATTGAGGAGGAGAGAGGGGGGGTCAAGGTGGAGGGTGGGGGTGTGGCCTTTACCAACTGCCACTTTGGTCGTTTGAAAGCCATGATGTTTCTCTCTTTCTCATGGGTGGGCCAAATTCTCTGGGCGGGCAAAGCAGAGAAAGGGGAGGTAACCTTTCCCCTTATGACATCATAAGGAGAAGATTACAGATCGGCCCATCTAAGCTTTCATTTACTCAACGGCAGAGCAGGATACCCAGGGCTCGGTTTACACCTATCACCATTTCTAGCCACTGGGGGACCATAGGCAGGCTGGGGGAACTCATATTAATGTTGAAATAAAGTATAAAGTATAAATAAATAAAGTATAAAGTGAAATCTTCATGCCATAGGACCTTTAAGGTACCAGTAAGATAATTAAATATGATCCAGGAAGTCCTGTTGGAGTAACAGATTAATGCATGTAAAAGGCTTATTAGACACCAAAACACTGCACAGCAGTTTGTAATACTCACAGAATACAGAGATTACGTTACAAAGTAATCTAACAGGAGTGAATTAATTTGATTGGCCAATGCAGTGCCTTGCCAGATGATGTTGCATTGTGTTCCAGCAAACATTGAGCCTGGCTCAACTTTTTTGCTGGAAGACCCTGCGCTGGCATCCCACTGTGCTAATGGACTGGCTTCAAATGGAGGAGAGGGCTGCATTTTTTCATACAAGGCATTTGAACTCTTCTGATGGGACAGGTATGCTATGTATTCCGTCTATGCAAGCGATGGCACGGCTCGAACTTAATGCACAGGATTACGACCTGAAAGGTATTTTTAGCTTTTGCTCATTGTTTTCCACGTACACACTTAAGTACATGATTGTGTTTTGAGCCCAGAGCAGTACTGCGGCTGAACGGATCCAGTGGAGACACTGATGGAGGACTGCAGCAGCTGCTGCTGTGATGTTGACGTGCTGCTCTGTCACTGCATGGTGGGTGAGACAAGGTGTCATCCTTTCAAATTTATCAAACCTCAGGAATAACTGTTTTAGAACAAAGTTCTAAAACAAACGTGATACATAAACAAAAAATGTACGCATTGTGCGTACAGTATCACGGCTGCCTGCACAACTAATTCTTCTTTCCTAAGGCAGTGCCCTGCTGCATCCTGCTACGCCCTACCGCGTCCTGCTGCGTCCTGCTACGCCCTGCTGTGCCCTGCTATGCCATGAACTAATACAACTGATTTTTCTGGTCATTGTTCCATTATCTTTATTGTGACTATTATTGTCACTGTCAGACACCGCCTACCAAGAGCCTGGGTCTGGCCCAGGTTTCTTCCTAAAATAAGTTTTTCTCATCACCAAGGTTTCTCCCTAAAAGGAAGTTCTTCCTCGCCACTGTCGTACTAAATGCTTGCTCTTGGGGAATTACTAGAATTGTTGGGTCTTTGTAAATTATAGAGTGTGGTCTAGACCTACTCTATCTGTAAAGTGTCCTGAGATAACTCTTGTTATGATTTGATACTATAAATACAATTGAATTGAATTGAATTAAGGCCTATCTAACTATAAATCGAGGAATCACTGTGCATGCATTTTTGTTTCTGTGTGTCTTTATGAAATTAATCGTACACAAACATGTTAGATGAACGCCCAGGCTCTTTGGGCTCTCCAGCACGTTGTTTTGTTGCTGTCGGTTGCACACATTTCTCTGGCCGCGCTGCGCGCTGTAGCAGCTTCCTCAGCTTCCTCAGCTTCCTCAGCTTCCTCAGCAGGTTGAGCCGGGCTCCCCTGCTTCACCCGCCCGGGCCACCGCTACCCATAGGCGGAGTTTGACATTTGAGCCAGGGGGGGCAAAAAAAAAAAAAAAAACTCATTGTAGAAGCTGAGACCTGGCCTACCACTTGGGGAACACAGCACGAGCACATATGGACAAAACAAACATGCTAAATAAACATATATGTTTATTTTTAAAGAAGATTTTAAATTACATTCTAACAATTTAACAATTCGCCCTTATGAAATCCAATCGCGCCACGGCTGTCTTGGAATGCAATAGACAGATGTGGCGGAATGCCCCGACACTTAAATTCAACTAAGATGTAACGGCGAACAATCAGTGTTCGACCTACAGTCTGTTGAGATGCCTCTCCAAACGCAGAAACCAAGCGCAGTCACACCATATACCGTTAAGACATAAGATCCGTAAATATCTGGTCATGCCATGAAACAATGCAATTACCCGCTTCAGCCACCAGGGGGGGCAGTGGCCAAGGACACATTGACAGGCCCTTCAGGGCCAGGGATCGAACCACCAACCTTCCAATTGTTAGGCCACCGCTCTACCACCTGAGCCACAGCCGCCCAATGCAACCATGATAATAGAGATAGCACCAAATACCATCAAAGTACCCTTGTTGGTTGTTTCTGAGGAAGAGAGAAAATGGTTTTAGGACAGGGAAAGATTCTGTGCACTGGAGTATCTCTCTTTTAAGATCTTTTCCCTTTTTCACAGTCCCACATATCTCTATATCTTTATTGCTGACTGTCCTTACTTTTTGAAGACCCACAGTATGCAGAATGGCCGTTTCAGTTCTCAACCTCGTTTATTGTACCTGGTCATAAAAGCTTGATTGTAGCCATATACTGCAGTATGCTTGGCTGTGTGTTATGGCCACTGATCTTTATGTCTCTCAGCACAGGAGAAGACCCCAACCTCAGCAAAAGAGCAGCTACATAGGCATTCATGCTTGCGGTGTGTGCATGTGTTTGTGTATGTGTGTGTGTGTGTGTGCATGTCTGTATGTGTGCGTGAGCGTGTGAGCACGCGTGTGTGTGTATGTGTGATGGAATTCTCCACCACCGCTGCCGCCACCACCACCACAACCAGTCCATCTGCATACATTCTCCCAGGGGATACATACAATAGGAACACTTAAATGAGGCATGCATAAATGGATGAAGCCCATCTCGCGTCATACACAAGGCCCTGTGTGTGTGTTCCCCTGGTTGCATGTGTTTTATTCTCCCTTCTACATGCCTGGTGGTGGCAGTTTGGTAATTGAAAGTGAAATTGAGAAGAAGAAAAAAGAAAGAGAGGGTGGGTATATGAAGATGGAGCGAGATGAGGAGGGAGGATGAAGTTGTAGCGTCAGACACAATTAACCCCTGGAATAATTCAGTGATTAGATGTGCTGTAATTATTTAAAATTGAAAAAAGAGGAGGAAAGGAACGGGTGAGCTGTGAAAGGGGTGAGAATTAAGAGTGCAACATGATAATGTAATGAGTCCCACTGTGGGTATCTAGAACAAAGGGTGCTGCATTTGTGTGTTTGGGAAGGTGTGTGTGTGTGTGTGTGTGTGTGTGTGTGTGTGTGTGTGTGTGTGTGTGTGTGTGTGTGCAAAGATCTGTGGATATCTACTGAATTTGATTACACCACTCTCTCTCTTTGTAAACATCTGAATGGCTCCATGTCCGATAGACAAGCGGTAAGCTGCCATCTCTGGGAGGGTGAACTCTATTTCACGGGTTAGTGCTACAGCGAACGACAACAGCATCTAGCCTTCTGGCTCCATAAAGCAAAGTACTGCTAGCTCTCCATCTCACAAATACTGTTTGCCCATTTTCAGTTCCATCTCAGTGGCGCTATCTCCGGCAAAGCCACCGCTCTAGGACATGAGGGGAGCTTCTCCAAACAACAACTGAAGCCAGATGAAGCTTTTCTGGGATTACGACCAGAGCACCACTGCTCCCCCCTGAAGGCCACTACCTACTATATCTCCCTGGACCTTCCAATACCCTGAAGACTTGCATGGCACACAGAGGAAGGAGGAAACAGGAAAAGATCATACATGGCAGGTTGCAGAAGCAAAACAATCTAAGATAGCCACGGACACACTAGTCAGAGTGCAAAACTACCTGACCAGCAATAACTTCACTAAACTACTTCAGAAAAAATAAAACATTATTTATTCCTACTGTAACTACTTAGATATTATAAGAAAGGGTTGTGATTTTAATAGGCAATACAAAAATGTTGTATTTCTGTGAAGTTCATAGGTGATTCTGTAATTCACCAGTCTCTAATGCAGGCTATTCTCAGTTAATCACGCAAAATGTATAACATTTATAACAGGTGTGAGTGAAATGTAGAGCATAACTCTTTAGTCAAAACTAAGTAAGCAAGGTTTCAGTAAAAGTAAGAAGAAGGTGGAGTTATTAGAACACCCTGTCTCGTTCTACTGGTTTCCTGTAGAAAAGCACTGGAGTAAGATATTCAGTCCATAGAGGCGCACGCACGCACGCACGCACGCACGCACGCACGCACGCACGGACACACACACACACACACACACACACACACACCTTCATTGCTCGCCACACAACTTCTAGGAGTGCTAAAACTGCTGAGCTGAGAATAATCTAAGCTAGCATTTTTAGTTTGTGTCAGTGGCAGAGGGAAACAATGCAAGACTAATGGGCGGGTGGTAGAATAGGCGTGTGTGTGTGTGTACATTTGCATGTGAGTGTGCTTGTGATAATGCATGCATCTTGGTGTGCTTGTGTATATGCGTGCACAACAGTCTTCCAGCCATGTTACCTTAATGCTAACTCAGGCTAATGTATTCAGCATACATAGATTAATGCACCTTCGGAGGGGCTCGAAGAACTTCTGCTAATTCAGGCTAAGGTGCTAGCGTTCTAGCATATGGCAGGCCATAAAGGGAGATCGCGGTTTGGTCGATGTAGAGTACACACACACAAATCCCCAAAAGGAAAGCAACTTTACAACTCCTCTTAGGTCCAAGCACTCAAGCCACTGTATCAATTTAATTATCCGGATTAATGATCCTCATCATCATGATGGGCCCGTGTCCAGTAATGAGACCCAGGAAGGAGGGATAAAGCCTGAAATGAATGAATGCATGAATGGATATTTGCTGTCATGATGAATTGCTTTCAGTGACACAGCTTATGCACTAGTGTAAGATGTTAAAGATGATCTTAAAAGTGCAACTGAAATGATGTTTCATTTTTTGCTACAACATACAGATTTGGTCAGCAAATTGAATGTTTATTCAATTAATGTCAATTGTTTTTATATATTTTGTGTATATATATCTATATATATATATAGATATATATAGTTGATTTCATGATGGTGCCCCTATCAGAATGCTATTGTTTGTCTCTGTACATCGACAGATACATTATTTTCATATTAATTTTAAGATGTATTTGCTGTATTTGCAACATCATCGTTCTATAGGTTAATAGCACTGACACTGACTAACAGTCTGACACACATCACAACAGGAGCCTCATGCATACTGAACAAGAGGTGTTCTGTACATGTATAGACAAATCTTTAACATCTAATCCTAAAGCTACACTGACTATACTGAATTGTAATTGTCACTGTGTCACAGTGGCCTCAAGCAGTGGTACTTCCCAACCCGTTCTTATTCCCAATTCGTCAAATATTGATGCTTGGTCAGTGGCTCTCAGCATCAGATACCGACACAGCACCCTTTAGCGTCTGTATGGGATGCACCGGGCAGAGCAGCACCTCGATGGCGGCATTGTAAGATGACGTTGTATAAAGAGTTACAACGGTAGCGAGCAGTATTTAAGACCGGGAGGCAGGTTGTGGTTGTCAATGGGTCAAACAACACAGGACTTTCACCCAGGAGAACGGGGTTTGTGTCCCGTTCTTGTCCTGCGTGTCACTTAAACTTATATTTTGAACCCCACCCACTCTGTCCCTAACCCTTACTAAGTGGTTTCACCCTGCATGTTAAAAAATGACGTACGATCTAGGGCATTGAAAAATGACGCCAAATGGGTACCCAGAAAGTAAAATACTGCCGTGAATGGGATTACATTGTATTTAGTTTACTTTTTGTGTCAGTAACTAACGCCAAAGGCCCCTGACAAAGTGTCCGTTTTTGACGCGCTGGGAATGAGACTGTGTTGGGTACTTACCTCACTGGTGACTGAAAATGTCATTGTCAGCTCAACCAAAATGTGCATTACTCCCTGGTTAGAAGCCCACTAAAACACTGTAAAAAGCCATAGAAACAACCACAATGTGATAACTCTACTGCAGAAAGGTGGTAGCTAAAGAGAGCAAAGTGTGGCTCAAAATAGAGGAAACGGTTAGCAATATGTTACAATCATAAACAACTGGATAATCAGACTTCGAAATATTGCCTCTTTTCATTGATCTGTCTGTTCTGTGCTGGTAAACAGACTGGATAATCAGACTTTGAAATATTGTTTCTCTTCATTGATCTGTCTGTTCTGTGCCTGTGAAGAGATGAATCATTCAGTGAATGCAAACACAGTAAATCAGTGTTTCTGTGGTCGCCATACGTATGTTTCTGTGGTCGCCATGGTCACATGGCAAGCCACGACTGCAAGTTGCAAAGGTTGGTTACACTTTACTTGAAGGTATCTACATAAGAGTGACATGACACTGTCATGAACGTGTCATAAACATTATAAACAAGTCATAAACGTTTATGACATAACGCTTCTTTTATTAAGTGTCATTCGGTTTTTTTAACATAACTGCAAAAGTGTTCTCCAATGTTTTCTCAGTTAGCCTTTTAAAATGATATCAGATTAGTAAACACAATGAGCCTTTGGACCATTGGATGAATGGTTGCTGATAATGGGCAATGTAGACATTGCATTAAAGATCAGCAACTTCTTTCTACAACAGTCAAGAACTCTTCTGCAATTATGTAAGAACATAATGTCATCTGAAAACTGCTGCCCTGGTTAAAAAAATAATGCAACTGATCTCAGCTGGTATTCTGTTTATAATGGAGTGGAATGGAAATTTCTAAGTGACCCCAAACTTTTATTTATATATATATATATATATATATATATATATATATATATATATATATATATATCATAGGTATGGTAATTTTCTTTAGATAATAAAGAAATGTTACAAGTTATATCTTTAAGTTAAAGATGAACTGAACTGAAAGAATAAACGTTGATAATGTGTTGGTTATGACAAATAAAAATAAATTACACTACAAATTTTAATTAAAAAAATCAATATAGCTTTTTTTAAGCAACACAAAAAATAAGTTTGTTAGTATTAGAACGCTGACAATTTCGATGACATCACTGGCATGGTAGGACCTGCGAAGGCTACAGCGCAGCATATTAAATACACATGAAAATGAGTATTAAGAGGGCGCTGCCGGACACTGCAACTGAATCCATCTGTTGCAGAGAGGTCAACCTGGACCATTTACCTGTCATGCACTCTCATTTATTGTATCCAAGCACATTATGCATTTTAGGGAATAGAGACTGCTTATATAGCGTGTGCATTTAGAGAAAATAGAAAAGGTCCTGTGCGTTTTAGAAAATCGAGGCAGATAAATGGAAAATGTGATTGGACGAATTCATCCAATGGGATCGCTTGTTAAGTTAGCTGCACGCAAAATGTTTAAACCAAAATGAATAAAGTTAAAAAAAAAAAAAAAAAGTTTGCTGCACGTAGGAGGTTGACGGATGCACGGAGGATGCCGTTTACTTTAGGCTAGTGAAGAGTTGGCAGATTTTTTTCCTTGTGGTTGTTGATGGATATTGCACAAATGGATCCTGCACAGATACCTCTTATTATGGAACTAGCAGCTTTTTCTGCGAGTTGAACTCCCTCTGCATCAACAATGTGCCCTGAGACATCAGCTAGCTTCAGGGTGAGTAGAAAGGGACATTGGATTCTGTTTACAGACCCACTGTGGTTTAGTTAGCAGCTAGTAACACATTATTATTGATCTGTGATATCATCGGAGTCATGGTTTATTTATACAGTCTATGGTCGGAACGCTAGCTTGTGGAGTTTGACATAAGTGCTTCCAACGTGTTTAGCTGCTAGCCCTTTCCCTAGGTTGGATTGTTTGGTATCTAGCTTGGTTTTGTGACTCAATTTTAATGAATGCCCAGTGTATCAGTCTCAGTTTTGTTGAACGCTATAAAGCCTACACGTGTATGTCACAATAACGTTACATCCAGCCCTTTGCCTAGTAGATTGCTAGTATGCTAGTTAACAGCTAAACATACCTCTCTGTCCTCTGCCTGATGTGGGCGTTTCAGCGCCCTGTTTCTGGGGCAGATGGCATCGGTAGTGTTACTACTTGCTGTTGGTCTATCGGTCTGCCCTGTACTGTAGCCTGAAAAATCGATAATTGCCTGAATGGCCTCAGGTTTCAGTCTGTTGGACTATCCCCAGCTGCATTAGCCCTATAAAATTCATTACTGCAGCTAGGGGCAACACAGTATGACCCCCCCTAGACCTGTTGGTTTCCGTTTCCTCAGCCATGTCCGTTAGCCTCAGACTGTTTACATTCCATGGCTGTTTACCATGCCAGTGACGTAGCCGATTGTGGAATTCCAACATGGCGGCACCCGTGTAACAACAACAACACTTTCAATGTACCGTTTTATCCCTTTTAACAAATTCAGCCATTTTAATCATTGTACCAATGAGAATAAATAAAATACATCAGTTATATCACCTTTTCTGAAATTCCAGTTCAGTTCATCTTTAAGGTGGGGTGTTATCATGATGCCACCTTGTACTTCATCATGTTTCACAGAGTTTTATTTCGATCTTTTGGGGTCTGCGGGCCAGCATTATTGATCTCGTTGTGAAAAAGGGAATAACTGCAAAGAACTACTATTGCAATGAACACCATAGACTGAGACCACAATCAATGGATAAAAGTAGTATACAGTAATACAGTGGAGGTACATATAATTTACTAACTCAAAAAAGTAGATTTTGTTTTTTAGAGATAAAAGTCTTTCATTTGGCAAATTCCTTAATCACTGACTTGTTCAATGGGATGCTTCCTAATTCCTCATTACGGTGCTCATTTTAAACATTAGTGATCATTCATGATGTTCTATATGCAATCTACAACAAAGAATAACATGTCATTTCTAGGTGATGCAATTTATTTTGAATTTCATTTTATGCTATATGACGCATAAGTAGCTCAAATCCCAAATATCTCCATCTTTGACACACATGGGCACAAACATATAGTGATACATATCTAACTACAGTTAGTGAAGGTGAATTTATGAATATGGGGAAAGGGCTGAGAACTTAAAGGTTCTCTGTTGTAAACACGGAGCCTTCCAATTTCAAGCATTATCACACACACACACACACACACACACACACACACACACACACACACACACACACCAGTATTCCCCTAATGTGTAAATCAATTCCAAGTTGTTGTTGTTGTGTATGTTGTGAGCATCTGCTGCATTTGTGAATGCTCTGGTATGCATGATGGCATTTGTTGTGTTTGATAGCAAGCAAGAGAGAGGCAGAATAAGAGTAGTGGCTTGTGTCAGTCTCTTTGTTTGTATATGTGTGTGTGGGTTGGGATGTGTGAAGTGAGACGGACACAAAGAAACGGCGAACAAATAACCCATTAGGTGGTCATGCTAGACTCTCAGGGGCAGCACTGTGTCTATGTGGTTTCTTTTAGTGTGTGATTGCGTGTGTGTGTGTGTGTGTGTGTGTGTGTGTGTGTGTGCGTCTGTCAAAGATGGAGAGAGGGCTCTCTCTGCGTGACATGATTGGTACGCATAAAAAGCCCCATTCTGCTGACAGTTGCAGAAAGACACAGAATGGCGACACACACACACACACACACACTTTCACACCCCTCCTCCTCTGCTCACTCGTCCTGCTGCCGTTACTTTATTGATTCTTAATGACACCAGGGTCACTGTCATGGATCTGCTGTGACCACTCTGCTGGCCCTGTTTCATTATATCTGGAGAGAAAGAGGCAAAGAGGCAAAGAGGCACAGAGAAAAACAGACGCTCGGAGGCTGTGCGTGTGTCTGGTTGCCCGCCGAAACACAGAAACCCCTATAAACTCCCTAATTGTTAACTCTCACCATACTAATTAATAACACTAAAATAAAAAGTGACTTAGGATGGCATAACCTCCTAAAACTATGAACCATTCTCCAGCATTTTGTGGGTGAAAAATCTGTTTACTGCTCAGTGATGACTGAATTCATCTCTCATTCCCTAACAGAGAGCTCTAGCTGCTAAATTGTTCACACATCAGCAGACTTTTAGCTAAATGATTAATGTAATTTGGTTTATCATAATTACTTTCTCCACCCTGGCCAAATGAGCAACAGGGTACGTCTGTTAGCTCACCCAGCACCCAGACTCATTACAGAGAGAGTTTTGACTGCTACTGGACAATAAATCCACTCCACAGACATGTTGCTGTAAATACTGAAGGGATTGACTGATGTAGGGGGCAAATGTTAGGCTTTCATCACAAAAGTGAATTGGTTCAGTCAGCAGTAAGGTTTCAGTCAAATGTTGCAAGCGTTGACTGTTTTTCCAAAAACCAAGAAAAAATTTAAATTGATGTGTGATTTTATTACCAACTGAAAATAGAAAGTTGAAATAGAAGTTGCGTATTACATAATCCAGACAGTACCTGTGACTCTTGTCTAAGATGTTGGTGCTTTCCAACTAATATGGCAATCATATTAAATCAATGGTAAAAACTAATTTGTGTGTACTGCACTGACATCCAACATGAATGTCCATCTACAGTAGAGGGTAAATACATGTAAACACAGTTTACCCACCTTTCACAATCCGAAATATTTAGACCCATCCCCCGGGGTAAACCCTGATGTTGCGATCACAGAACTCATGTTAGTGAGTTTTTCTTTATCTTCTTTTTGTTTTGTTTTTGGCAGTTCAACATGCCATTATGTGTTTTACTTTGTGTGGAACTCTGAATGTGGATGACGTAAAAAACCATCAAATTCAAACTGAGAGTGAGCATTTTAACACTATAGTCAAACAAACATACCAAAGTTGCTGCAACATCAAATAATGTGGTAAATCTGGAAGAGGAATATGGAAAGGCTATAAGATGACATCTGAGGTACAGTACCAGTCAAAGGTTTGGACACACATTTCTCATTCACGAAAGTGAAAGGAGGATGACCGTCTTAAACTACTATAAAAACTCATATCCAGATGCCGCATTTCTCATTGTTGGTTTCTTTGAGCACTTTAACCTCTGACATATCACCAATATATCGCCTTTGTGATATTCGAAGAGACCACGCTGGACCATTGATATAGTAACATGATGAAGGAATGTGGTGTAGATCTTAAACCAAAAGCTGGAGAAACTATGTACCAAGTTATTTTCATCAACCTAAACAAAGAAACTCATATTAACGTTTATAGTGGCGGCACCCTCTACTGCCCATAGTAATTATGATGGGAACAAAGCAGAAAGATATGTGACAAAGTATAAGAGCGCCAAGTTCCGCGTGCAGAGGAAGGTTGGGGTGGTGGATGGCTCAAACAAGCACAGAACTAACGTTTGAAAATTAAAGTAAATGGTGACTTTTCACGTGACATTTAGTGCTACCTGCGTAACCGGAAGTGAAGTAACGTCTGATTTTAACCTAAACCATTATGTTAACCAAGTACTTTTTGTGCCTAAACATACCCAAACTGTGACCGTTTCACAACGTTAACATAGTGTTTAAAACGTTATTGTTTAAAACTGCCACCTTTGTGCTCTGGTTTAGGTATGGGGATGGGTCATATAAGAGGGTAGGAATAAACAACCTATATCAGCGTATGGTTTGGAGGACTTGTTGGCCAGAAGCAGCTGGAAATAATCAATAAACAGGGCGGCTTTGAAGGCCACAGGTAAGGAGCTGTTCAGATAGGAAAGCACAAATGACACTATAAGATGACATCAACTTGTATACCATTCAAGTGTTCCAAACCAAGAGGCCCTGTTTTAACAGTGAGGCTGAGGGATCACTATATTGAATAGTATAGGCAGGTAGATAAACAAAGGAAGGCAGACTTCACCAGGCTGGTAGCAGGAAAAAAGGCAGGGGTCCGAATTAGGCAGCAGGTCACGCAGGCAGGTAACAGAAATCAATGACAGAAAACCACACTGCAACATTGGTGGTCTGACAGGGAATGAATGGAATAGGGCCATTGTAGAGCTCACTGTACTGAGAGGCTGATGAGGGAATGAGTTGGAGGTGATCAGGTGGGCGGGGAAGGTCAGGTAACTGCAGGGCTGACGAGGAACAGGTGTGTAGATGGATGGGGCAGTCAGGTGATGGGGAAAGAAGGGCAAGTCCAAGAGGACCTGGTGGTGATGGCGCAGTGGATCTGACACATGCCTTTGGTGTGGGAGATCTGGGTTAGATTCCCACTGTGATACATCAACCAATGTGTCCCTGAGCAAGACACTAACCCCTAGTTGCTAGGCGTACAACCTCTGATATACTGTATAGCAATTGTAAGTCGCTTTGGATTAAAGCGTCAGCTAAATGACGCTTTCTAAACTGGAAAATGGGGTCTTGGTAGTGAAAGTGGAAATGTGGCTGACAAAAGGGACATTGAGGGAGAATAGGCAGCAACATACACAAGTGAGGCAGAAATTATAACTTGGACAACAATGCAGTAGTTAGCACTGTCCTCTCACAGGGTTTGAAGCTAATGGCCAGCAGGGGCCCTTCATGTTCTCCCTGTGCATGTGTGGGTTTTCTCTGGATGCTCCGAATTCCTTTGGTTCAAGGACATGCAGGTTAGGTTAATTGGCCACTCTAAATTGCCCGCAGCTGTTAATGTGAGCATGATTGGTTGTACGTCTCTATGTTTTGAGCCCTGCAATTGACTTGCGACCTGTCAACGGTGTTGGCCTAGCCCCCCTCACGATGGATGGATAGCTAATGGAATAGATGTGTCTACATTCAGAATGACAGCATTTTTAGAACAGGCATTACGCAAATCCAACATAACATTGTGAATAAACTAGGCAATCGGAAAGGGAAACAATTAGCTCGCCAGGATTTAGCTGAACTACAACAATCTACAGTGCAGAGCCACATGCACAATAATTCAAATTGTAGGCTAAACAATAAGGTGTATAGGCATTAAATAGGTAATCATGTCATATGGTTTCCAATCACTCCATAGAGAGGAGCAATGTTTTCAAAAGCTGACTTATTTTCATTTATGTACTTTAACTTTGAAAAAGACATGACCCTGACGCCCGGATTTAGCTTGCCAGCCCTTCTTGACTATCAAGCTGTAACAGGACACAAGTCAAAAATGGTTGGCAAGCAAGCTCTTGCAACCTCAAGTGATCGGAAGTTGCCAAAACAGCTGGAGAAAAACAAAGAGAGCAGACTCAGAAATGAGCGCCCACATGATCGGTATTGCACGCTCAAATCTGATTCTGCTCTAATGAGTCCATGACATGAGATTTTGTTTTTAGCTCTCACAAATATTTTGTTTGTTTGACATCTCAAGAGTGGATGTCAAGGAACCACCCAAAGCTTAACCTAGACAAGACTGAGATTGTGCTCTAGGGGAAGGGGAGCAGGTCACCTCACCAAGACCTGTCCATCACCACTGACAAGACCAAGGTGGCGCCAACTTCAGTTCACAAAGAAGCTGGAAGTGACTCTGGATGACGAATCTTCCTGGAAAACATCAGGAGAATTTTGTTCGTTCTTCACCAGTGAGGCTGCACTGGTGCTCATCCAGATCATCACCTGCCTGGTCTACTGCCTTTCTGGAGCCCCTGCTTGCGTATGCCATTACACGTCTGCAGCTAATCCAGAATGCCGCTGCCTTGTTCTGTAAAGATGTGGCCAAATAAAAAAGGGTTGTACTACTTGAAAACAGTTATAAAATATGCAGACTGCCTAAAGGCTGCATATGTTACTGGTGTTTTATGATTCCATACCAGCTACCATAAAAAAAACTTTTTTAAAAGATAGCTTTGGATTTTGTTAATTTTAATATAGTATTTACATGCTATATAGGCTTTGAAAGAGTTAAAGGTGTCTCTTATCAATCCTCCAAGAAGAGATCCCTGCCTGGCCGTCCTTGTTCTGAGGTATCTTCATCCTAGCTGTCGTGTGTAGGTTTATTGAGAGTTTTTGGTAATAAAAAGACACCATGATTATTGTAACTTAGATTCTAAACCCTCATATCAGCTTAGACAAGGTCTGCAAAGAAAAAGTACTGTGGGTTTTCTCCCTCTCTTACAGCTTAAGAAGGGATTGCTTCATGGTTAGTGTGGACAAGCAGAATGGTTATTTTTATTGTTCATATAGCATGGATGTATTGTATTGGTATAGACTTGAAAAATGGGTTAGCTTTGGGGAAGCTTTCTTTATATATATATATATATATATATATATATATATATATATATATATATATATATATATATATATAAGATGGATTTACAGAAAAAGTATGTGCCTTGTTTTTCCATCTTTCTTCTATGGATTTTGGAGGGATAACATCACAAGTGAATGTGCATGTGTGTGTACACACACACAAACACACACACACACACACACACACACACACACACACACACACACACACACACACACACACACACACACACAAACACACAAACACCGAGGCTGGAAAGTATTGCTTGCTCATTGTAAATAAAACATAAAGTCCCTGTTTCCCATGAGAAACCTACATTACTGTTTTTGCACAGGACAGCAAAGTTAGCTGCTATTTTAAAGATATCTCTGTCTATGTCTCGGTCTCAGTCTATCTCTCTCTTCCTCTCCCTCTCCCTCTCGCTCTCTCTCTCACTCTCCCTCTCTCTCTCTCTCTCCCTCTCTCTCTCTCTCTCTCTCTCCCTCTCCCTCTCTCTCTCCCCCTCTCTCAATTCACTTTGATTCAATTCAATATGATTTACAGGCATACATGTAGAGAAGAACAATATTGCCACTGCATCAAGATGTTAAAAAAAAGTTCAACATGTTTACATGAAATCACATTACTGTCGCACGCGTGTGTTTATATGTGTGTGTGTGTGTGTGTGTGTGTGTGTGTGTGCATGTGTGTGTGTGTGTGTGTGTGTGTGTGTGCGTGCGTGCGTGCATGACTAGTGGATGAGGTTTTCAACAATCCACAGTGAAAATCAATAGTGCAATAATACTACTCATTCATAATGGCAGGCACAGAGGAACATGTACTGACACTACCTGCAGTACACTGTTGCGTCATAGCAGCAAGCTGAGAAGCTGTGAAGTCAGTAAAAACTACATTTTCAGGAGATGTTCATCTACAATTTAACCAACAAGGACATTTGAACATTCACAGTTCCATGATGGGATAACTCCATCTGCTAATAAATACTGTGTTATGTCATCAAAACCTCTAGAACAGCTGCAAATGGACACTTGTGTCAACAACCCAGTAGTTTTAGGAGCCTACATTTTGGAAGGCACTGACAAATGACATGTTTTGACAACAAATATTACAGAATGTAACACAGCTAGCTAGCCACACACATCAGTGACACATGTGATACTGCAGTAACACCACAGTGATGCTGGATAGGCAGACATACCTGGGTCATTGCTGAACCAGGTAAAAGGATACTCCAAAAGCTATGAATCAAACACTGATTGGCTAAAAAATGTATCAATCATTTTTTATTTTTGTATCAGAGACCTTCAGTGTACATTTGAAAGGCTTTATTAATGTAGCACTTTTCATAAACATGTTAAACATCATTCAGTAACAAATGCGGTATAACATAATTGCACTAAAAACAGAGAAAACCATAGAAATGGTTCAAGAGAATGCAATTCTAATAATGCATTAGGTTTTAAGATTCAAACGAATAAATAGAGCTGGCCTGCCTGATCTCCTCCGGCAGGTGGTTTCAGGGGCCAACCACATATGTGCCTTAAAAGTAAATATTAAAATGACATTACTATAAATTAGAAATTTAAAATCTACTCCAAAATGTACAGGTCACACATATAGGGATGCTAAGTTTGGGGTTATGTGCATTATTTTGTTGGGTCTTGTGAGAAGTCTTGCATGCGGCATTCTGGGCCAGTTGAAGCTTGGATAGGTTGTATTCACCCAGACAGGAATATAGCGAGTTGTAATAAGAGTTTGTCAAAAATGAAGCAACAATATTTTAATACATATTGTTCTTACATTTGACTTCTATAATGCTTATTATGCTGATTAAATGTTTATGTCTGCTAGTGTCTATATCAGTGCCTATGGTACCTGGCCAGCAGGGGATCTATTTTCACTTATTTTCTGTACTTTTCTCCATACAGAAGCTACATTTGTTTAGAAACTCAAAACTCAACACAAATTAAAGCTGCAAGCAGCGATGAACAGGCCCTCGCCCCTCCCAGCACGTCGGGGGTACTTGTGGACGACGCTCCTTGTGGTCGTGCATTTGTGTGGCACTCAGACACTGCAAATTGTCACCAATGAAAAGGGAACTCTCTGCAGAGTTCAATGATACCTCACATAATAGTGTACAAGAAACGGGTCATTAGTTATTAAAGGGGGTGTGGTTTAAGCATATGGGGCGGGGCAAACCGTCACCAAGTAAAAAGGAACTCTTTGCTGAGTTCAATGATACCTCTCATAAGAGTCTACCTTAAACGGTTCACAAGTTATGAAAGTGGGCGTGGCCTGTGTACATGGGTGTGGCTAGAGTATAGGGGGTGGCTCAATATCACATGTAGACCACACATTCTGAGTTTCATGTAAATCGGAATAACTTTTGCCAAGATACAACTGTTCCTGTTTCGACAGCCACCTACAGGAAGTTGGTCCTCTATAACTTGCACATTGTGTTAGCTATCAAAATTCTTTTAATGTCACGAGGATCCACAGAGTCTATACGCAAGTTTTCGTGCAGATCGGACTCACGGCCCTGGAGGAGTTAGACAAAGTAGGTTTCCCATTTATCGCGATGTGGCTAATTAATTAAAAAAAATGAAACAGCACCATCTAATGGCCGATTCACTCAAACTTTGGCATGGATGCTCAACCCCCTATGAGGAACAACTGTGTCAAGTTTCATGATCATTGGAATAACTGTGGCCAACATATGCAACTTCCTGTTTCGACAGCCACCTACAAGAAGTTGGTCCCCGCTATCTTCCGCATAGTTTCAACTATCAATAATCTTTTGATAACTTTTTGTCATGACGGTCCATAGATAGTACCTTCAAAGTTTGGTGAAGATCGGAATCACCATCTAGGAGGAGTTCGAAAGAATGTAAAACACATGAAAAATGAATAAATTAAAAATGGCCGCCTTCTGGTTGGGCGGAGCTAATGAAGGTAAATTGGAAATATGTCCGCAATGATTAGAGCAATATGTGTATTAAATCTGGAACTGCAACTATGTCCAAGTTAAGGCCTTCCACGCATTAGGGTGCTCTATGGAGCCCGCTTACAGGTATGGGCTCAAATTGGCTAAAACCAATTAGGGGGCGCTATAGAGCAACCATACCACTATCAAGCTTAAATGTGAACTCAGATCAAAGAACCTGCTATTCTGCACATGGCTGCACAACTTCGAGAGTTTTCGTGCATCCTAAAGTCCTAAAACACCTGTTCGTAAAATGACACATTTCGCACAAAAACCAAGATGGCCGACTTTCTGTCAGGTGGAAAAATTAAAAAAAAAAATGCTCCATGGACTTCAAGATGATACCTATGTTCCCTCAAATTTTGGTATATTAACTTCTCATTTTTTCAGAATTCCGAAGCTCGTTAGGAGGTACTAGGAGCCCCCTGGCAACGCTCGAGTCCAGTCACCACAGAACTTTGTAGGTTTTGCCAGGTCTGACATGTGTGCACATTTTTGTGAGTTTTCCAGCATGCTAATCCCCTCAAAAATGCGAGTGACGTCGCGGAATAATATCCATCCATCCATCTTCTTCCGCTTATCCGGTAGCGGGTCGCGGGGGTAGCAGCTCCAGCAGGGGACCCCAAACTTCCCTTTCCCGAGCCACATTAACCAGCTCCGACTGGGGGATCCCGAGGCGTTCCCAGGCCAGGTTGGAGATATAATCCCTCCACCTAGTCCTGGGTCTTCCCCGAGGCCTCCTCCCAGCTGGACGTGCCTGGAACACCTCCCTAGGGAGGCGCCCAGGGGGCATCCTTACCAGATGCCCGAACCACCTCAACTGGCTCCTTTCGACGCGAAGGAGCAGCGGCTCTACTCCGAGCTCCTCACGGATGACTGAGCTTCTCACCCTATCTCTAAGGGAGACGCCAGCCACCATCCTGAGGAAACCCATTTCGGCCGCTTGTACCCTGGATCTCATTCTTTCGGTCATGACCCAGCCTTCATGACCATAGGTGAGGGTAGGAACGAAAACTGACCGGTAGATTGAGAGCTTTGCCTTCTGGCTCAGCTCTCTTTTCGTCACAACGGTGCGATAAATTGAGTGTAATACCGCACCCGCTGCCCCGATTCTCCGACCAATCTCCCGCTCCATTGTCACCTCACTCGCGAACAATACCCCAAGGTACTTGAACTCCTTCACTTGGGGTAAAGACTCATTCCCTACCTGGAGAAGGCACTCCATCGGTTTCCTGCTGAGAACCATGGCCTCAGATTTAGAGGTGCTGATCCTCATCCCAGCCGCTTCACACTCGGCTGCGAACCGATCCAGTGAGTGCTGAAGGTCACAGGCCGACGATGCCATCAGGACCACATCATCTGCAAAAAGCAGCGATGAGATCCCCAGCTCACCAAACTGCAACCCCTCTCCACCCCGACTACGCCTCGATATCCTGTCCATAAATACTACAAACAGGATTGGTGACAAAGCGCAGCCCTGGCGGAGGCCAACTCTCACCTGAAACGAGTCCGACTTACTGCCGAGAACCCGGACACAGCTCTCGCTTTGGTCGTACAGAGATTGGATGGCCCTGAGAAGGGACCCCCTCACCCATACTCCCGCAGCACCTCCCACAGTATCTCCCGGGGGACCCGGTCATACGCCTTCTCCAGATCCACAAAGCACATGTAGACCGGTTGGGCATACTCCCAGGCTCCCTCCAGGATCCTTGCGAGAGTAAAGATCTGGTCCATTGTTCCACGACCAGGACGGAATCCGCATTGTTCCTCTTCAACCTGAGGTTCGACTATCGACCGAACCCTCCTTTCCAGCACCTTGGAGTAGACTTTACCGGGAAGGCTGAGAAGTGTGATACCCCTGTAATTGGCACACACCCTCTGGTCCCCCTTTTTGAAAAGGGGAACCACCACCCCGGTCTGCCACTCCTTAGGCACCATCCCCGACTTCCACGCAATGTTGAAGAGGCGTGTCAACCAAGACAACCCCTCCACACCCAGAGCTTTAAGCATTTCTGGACGGATCTCATCAATCCCTGGGGCTTTGCCACTGTGGAGTTGTTTAACTACCTCAGCAACTTCCACCAGGGAAATTGACGACAATCCCCCATCATCCTCCAGCTCTGCCTCTACCATAGAGGGCGTATTAGTCGGATTTAGGAGTTCCTCAAAGTGCTCCTTCCACCGCCCTATTACCTCCTCAGTTGAGTCAACAGCGTCCCATCCTTACTGTACACAGCTTGGATGGTTTCCCGCTTCCCCCTCCTGAGGTGGCGAACGGTTTTCCAGAAGCACCTTGGTGCCGACCGAAAGTCCTTCTCCATGTCTTCTCCAACTTCTCCCACACCCGCTGCTTTGCCTCTTTCACGGCAGAGGCTGCAGCCCTTCGGGCCCTTCGGTATCTTGCAACTGCCTCCGGAGTCCTCTGGGATAACATATCCCGGAAAGACTCCTTCAGTCGGACGGCTTCCCTGACCACCGGTGTCCACCACGGTGTTCGTGGGTTACCGCCCCTTGAGGCACCTAAGACCCTAAGACCACAGCTCCCTGCCGCAGCTTCAGCAATGGAAACTTTGAACATTGTCCACTCGGGTTCAATGCCCCCAGCCTCCACAGGGATGCACGAAAAGCTACGCCGGAGGTGTGAGTTGAAAGTCTGTCGGACAGGGGCCTCCTCCAGACGTTCCCAATTTACCCGCACTACCCGTTTGGGCTTACCAGGTCTGTCCAGAGTCTTCCCACACCCTCTGACCCAACTCACCACCAGATGGTGATCAGTTGACAGCTCTGCCCCTCTCTTCACCCGAGTGTCCAAAACATACGGCCTCAGATCAGATGAAACGATTATAAAATCGATCATTGACCTTTGGCCTAGGGTGCTCTGGTACCAAGTACACTTATGAGCATCCCTATGTCCAAACATGGTGTTCGTTATAGACAATCCATGACTAGCACAGAAGTCCAACAACAAACAACCACTCTGGTTTAGATCAGGGAGGCCGTTCCTCCCAATCACGCCTCTCCATGTGTCTCCATCATTTCCCACGTGCGCGTTGAAGTCCCCCAGCAGAACTATGGAGTCCCCCACTGGAGCCCCATACAGGACTCCATTCAAGGTCTCCAAGAAGGCCGAATACTCCGAGCTCTTGTTTGGTGCATACGCATAAACAACAGTCAGAGTTTTCCCCCCCACAACCCGCAGGCGTAGGGAGGCGACCCTCTCGTCCACCGGGGTAAACTCCAACGTAGCGGCGCTCAGCCGGGGGCTTGTGAGTATCCCCACACCCGCCCGGCGCCTCACACCCTGGGCAACTCCGGAGAAGAAAAGAGTCCAACCCCTATCCAGGAGTATGGTTCCAGAACCGAGACTGTGCGTAGAGGTAAGCCCCACCAGATCCAACTGGTAGCGCTCCACCTCCCGCACAAGTTCCGGCTCCTTCCCCCACAGAGAGGTGACGTTCCACGTCCCCAGAGCCAGCGTCTGCTTCCCGGGTCTGGTCCGTCGAGGCCCCTGACCTTCACTGCCACCCATGTGGCAGCGCACCCGACCCCAGCGGTTCCTCCCACAGGTGGTGGGCCCATGGGTTGGAGAGAGAGGTGCCACGTAGCTTTTTCGGGCTGTGCCCGGCCGGGCTCCGTGGCAAACCCGGCCACCAGGCGCTCGCTGACGGGCCCTCCATCTGGGCCTGGCTCCAGACGGGGGCCCCGGGCTTCCTCCGGGCAGGGTCACTCCATCTCTACCTCGTTTTTTCATAGGGTTTTTGAACCATTCTTTGTCTGGCCCCTCCCCTGAGACCACTTTGCCTTGGGAGACCCTACCAGGAGCACAAAGCTCCAGACAACACAGCCCTCAGGTTCATAGGGACACACAAACCTCTCCACCACGATAAGGTGATGGTTCCAGGAGAGGCGCGGAATAATAATCCTTACAAAAACAATAGGTTCCTTCGCACTTTCAGTGCTCGGGCCCTAATAACTCTCTCTCTCTCTCTCTCTATCTCTCTCTCTCTCTCTCTCTCTCTCTCTCTGGAGTGGACTGGATAAACCTCTAAAGCAGAAACACTATCAATACATTCTTTATTGTGGCTTCTGACAAAGCCCTTTTGAGTGCTTTATGTCAGCACTCGGCGAGCCTGCCATAAGTAGCTGTAATCATTCATAAAGAGTTATGGCTAGTGGCTGCAACACTGCAGCGGGATGGAGGAAAAGACTGGAGAGGAATAGAAAGAGAAGAGGTGGAGGGTAATAGGAGCAGTAGAAAACTCAGCAAGTATGGAGGGATATATGATGAGAACGGCACAAAGGAAAATGGGAACTAAAAGGCACTCCACTGTGTTTTCTTATAATGTTTATCTGCTTGCTGTCTAGATTATTAGATAAACCACTGTCTCAGCAGGAAGTGCCACCTGAATGTCCGAGTTGGGCACTGAAGCCAGGAGAAATGGGCTTTTAGATGGCACATGAATTATACTTAAGCTGCCTCACTTACTACTCTCACACTGACAGCATCAGTGTGTCTTTCCAAGTTAAAGAGCGGTTGTAGTGGCCAGAAGACCTGCTGTCACCTGTGAGTGCGGCAGTCCATATTGTTAGTCTATCTGAGCAAATATGCAAACAATCATGATTAACTGTATTATCTTGAAACTGCACATTGCTGTTGCTAAAATCTTTAAAATGAATTAAGAATTATAATTGCCTTCACTGATGTCCCTGCAAATAAAGATAAGAACTAATCAGAATATTGGTATCGCTCCAATATACTTGCTATTTTGCAAATGACAGGAACAACCAGACAAACTGGAACAAAAGTCATAAGAAATCTTTCTATCATCTATTGTGGAAAAACAAAAGGGCCAGTAGCCCTTACATTGGCTAGAGCTACACCATATTACTGTTGATTTGGGTTAATTTGAACTATACTAAACTGTTAACAAGTTATCAAGAGCTTTGCAGTGTGTCACTTACTATTACTAGTCAATCCATTGAAATTAATATTACTTAAGGTGTGTCCAGACAGGAATTTTCAACTCCTGCCATTTACACAAATGTGACCACTGGACAGTTTGCCACCAACAGCCAAAGTACCTGTACAATGTACCTGCCCATGTAACCGTACAGACTAACTGTGAGCTAGAAATGGACACACCGGGACAGCAGGAACTCCAGTTCTTGGCCCCAAAGAGGGTGGGTTTGAGCACTGTTCAGAATTTCCATTGTGAGTAAAATCAACCAGGACTAATATCTTAATAATTATAACTTCAACAAGTAAAGCCAGGCAAAAGGGTTACTCAAGGATTTGAATTTGGCCTTATGGTAAATTTTGGAATTAGGTTGAGAGCGGTCTAAGGTTTTGAACTAAGAAAAAACAAATATATATTAAAATTCAGAATTGCACGTTTTGATGTAGTGCAACGTGAGTTTCTCAGAAGAATCATATATTATTTGGAAAATGAATAGACTACAACCAAACACTTACCCTGTGGCAACATCTTGGCCAAAAGACCTTTTTGATTTGTCTTGGGATCGTGTAAGTCTTACATTTCAAAGGCTGTGATCCTATATGTCAGAACAGAGTGAACAAGAGAAAGACCAAAAAGAAAAGGAAGTAAAAATGATTAGGAGTGAATGAAGCGAAACGAAGAGTGAGAAGGAAGGATACATTGTTGATAAAGAGATGTGTAAATTACAGAGATGGGGACTCGAGTCTGAGACTCGAACTCGAGTCACACTTAAGTCGCACAAACAGCTGACTTCAGACTTGACTTGCGACTCGACCCAAAAGACTTCAGACTTGACTTGTACTCGAACTTTGAGACTCGTCAACAACCTGTTTTCATGCAATTATTGCTTTTTAAATCTAAATGTATTCATGTATTTCTATTTTCTTTTATTGGGGCATATACATTGGGGTATAACGAGCTGCATGTCCCCTGCCCTTTGTCGTAATGTGCAACGTAACGCATGCGCTATGCCTTATGTGCGCGCACTCACATATAAAAAAATGCATTAACGATGGCGACACCAAGTCCTCCCGGAGTTGTGCCTTTTGTCATTAGTTTTGCTCTCAATAACTTGGTAAACAGTGGCAGTAAGCTAACAGCTACATGCAAGGTGTGTGGCACCAAGATAAATGATGCCGGATCAACAACGTGGAACTTCATCAGGCATCTCCAAACGCACCCAGATAGGTCAGTCATTGCTAATGTGAAAGAGATGTTACATTTAGCATATATTTTCACAGTTAATAAGCTAACCATCAGAGAGATGTATTATTTGGTGCAGATCCAAATGTCCAAAAATGTTGAAAAATACAGTTATGAAATTGAAACAGAGTTCTTAATTTGTGTTTCTTCAGATTGCCTTGCAGTAGACCCCATAAAATTCTCCTACAACTGATGTTGATACTGTACTGTATGGATGGTAGCTACAGGACACGCTTTGAATTCATAAGATTTAACAATACAGTGTTAGGGACAGATCAGATGGCCAGAGACTTGAGACTTGACTTGGACTTGTGGCAAAATACTTGAGACTTGACTTGAACTTGCCCCTCAAAGACTTGAGACTTGACTTGGACTTCCAAAAAATTACTTGTGAACATCTCTGGTAAATGATCAAAGGGTATAGGAAAGGAATAGAAAGAAAGAGAGGGAGGGGGAACATAGAGAGGCAGGGCTTCTTAAACTAATGAGATATTGATTAGGGAGAGACACACCTCCTCAGGGCTTCTGGCTGACACTCAGATAAATGGCCAGCCATTCATTACCCAGAGAGAGATATATACACTGGTAACACTTATGCATGGAGAGAGAGAGAGAGAGAGAGAGAGAGAGAGAGAGAGAGAGAGAGAGCAGTCATGGATGGAGAAGAAGAATCTGTAGGACTGCAGCAGTTCAAAACAGCGGGGTGGAGGGGTAGAAGGGTAAAATGAGGTAAAAAAAGTTGGAAACAAACTGAACAGTGTTAAAAAAAACTGAAAAACAATACATACAAATAGCTGTGGGAAAAAGAACTATAAGAAAAAGGTATTGGGAAGGAGTCTTGTGTGCAGTTTAAAAGAGGAGATATTTCTGGATCAGGCAGCGTCAGGTCGGAGGGCTGGATTCAAAGGAATAGTTATGACTCAAGCAGAAGCTGAAGGAGAGATCAATACCATCCTAAGATCAGAGACAAACACTGGCACAAACGGGGCCCCTTCTAACAGGGAATACTACACTGTATATTGTGTGTGTTTTTTCTTTGTTTTTTTGTCTGTCCGGTGTGGTATGACGGTTATGTGCTGGTGGAGCTATGTTAAAAAAAACAATGAATCATCTAAGAAGATTTGTGTGTGATCTTTTCTTTCGTTGGACTGAAATATCTCAACAACTATTGGATGGCTTGCCATAACATTTTGCTGGACGACCCTGTGATTTTGTGATGGAGCCCTCTGCAATGGCATCCCCATGTGTCACCACAGCGGCCTCATTCAAATGTTAAACAGTCAGTGACGGTAGTGGCTAGCTCAGTGGTTCTCAGCCTTTTTTGTGCCAGCGCCCCCCTATCCATTATCCAGGTCCCTAACCGCCCCCCATCAAATAAGATGTAGGCTAATGATTACGCCCTAATATTAGGCCTATTATTGTTGTTACTATTGTTATAAAAAAATAATCAAAAATCATATCATTGAATGACAAACAACATATTTATTAGTTTCCCAGGTATCAAAAAAGCCACGTGAATATAGAAATTATATCTACAGGTGTTTCAAAAAAATGCAACCATTTGACATTCAATTTAAATAACAGCAGCCAATCAGAATGACTAGATATGTAACATTCAAACTTTAATTAGGTATTACAAACACTAACAGTAGCCAGTCAGAAACAGCTAGCAATTTCACATTCAAATCTATTTTTCATTCAAATCTAAATCTATAATCGAGTTGTTCCAACGGAAAACAAGCTGGCACTTATCAAGGGGTAAAAGCAGAAGGAAATAAGTTCCCAACCTTTGAAAGTTAGTGAGAGCCCTTTGTTGATGCTTAGAAGAGTTTAGGTTAGAAGAGTTTAGGTTAGAAGAGTTTAGGTTATAAGAGTATAGGTTAGAAGAGTATAGGTTAGAAGAGTTTAGGTTAGAAGAGTATAGGTTAGAAGAGTTTAGGTTAGAAGAGTATAGGTTAGGAGAGTATAGGTTAGAAGAGTTTAGGTTAGAAGAGTTTAGGTTAGAAGAGTTTAGGTTAGAAGAGTATAGGTTAGAAGAGTATAGGTTAGAAGAGTTTAGGTTAGGAGAGTATAGGTTAGGAGAGTATAGGTTAGAAGAGTTTAGGTTAGAAGAGTTTAGGTTAGAAGAGTTTAGGTTAGAAGATTATAGGTTAGAATAGTATAGGTTAGAAGAGTGTTGGTTAGAAGACTATAGGTTTGCTATCGCCTGTCTTGCGAGTAAATAGCAGAAAAAAAACGTTTGGAGAAACGCAACCCCACATCGCACTCCGTTTTGAGAGGTGTGAGAATCCTGTACAGGAAACAGTTACATCACTGCCTCTATCTCTGTCACACACAGGAAACAGGAAACAGTTATATCACTGCCTCTATCTCTGCCACACACAGGAAACAGGAAACAGTTACATCACTGCCTCTATCTCTGCCACACACAGGAAACAGGAAACAGTTACATCACTGCCTCTATCTCTGTCACACACAGGAAACAGGAAACAGTTACATCACTGCCTCTATCTCTGCCACACACAGGAAACAGGAAACAGTTACATCACTGCCTCTATCTCTGACACACACAGGAAACAGGAAACAGTTACATCACTGCCTCTATCTGTGCCACACACAGGAAACAGGAAACAGTTACATCACTGCCTCTATCTCTGCCACACACAGGACACAGGAAACAGTTACATCACTGCCTCTATCTCTGCCACACACAGGAAACAGTTACATCACTGCCTCTATCTCTGCCACACACAGGACACAGGAAACAGTTACATCACTGCCTCGATCTCTGCCACACACAGGAAACAGGAAACAGTTACATCACTGCCTCTATCTCTTCCACAAGAAAGTTTTAAAACAGCAAACACAAGCCCTGAACTGCCCGGGAGTTTGGGGAACAACTAAACGTTGCGTCTCTTTTCTATCTCTCTTTCTTCGTGAAATGAAGCTGCCTTCAGGTGCAGAAAGAAACGTTGAGTTCTATAAACAATCTTACTGTGAAATATAAAGTCTACTTGTGCTACATTGGGGGGGTTAAAGAACACAACAGGATGTCACACCACCCTGCGGCGATTGCTTTTGTTTTTATCTGAACGCAGCTTCATGCTGATGTGTACGGAGCTCATTTAAGATGATGCTCTGACGTCCCGTTTCCCTGAAGGCAGCACGGAGCTGCGCCAAACAAAGCTGACAGAAGCACAGAAGAGTTCTGATCACCGTCTCGTCCAGTTGCAGTGCTGTAAACTGGCAGCTTTTAATGTAGCAGACCACTGTTTCTTACAAGTAGTTTAAAGTTGTATTGTTGTAAAACATGTATTGTTATTGTGAATCTTTGGTTTAAAGTAGCTTTCAAACAAACGCCCCTTTCCAAAATATTGCTTCCAGTCCCCCCCCCCCCCCTCTTCTGAACACCCCCTGGGGGGCGGTACCGCCACCGTTGAGAAACACTGGCCTAGAGGGTCTCTGGTTCAAATCTCCACACTGACTGAGAAATTGGAGTTTGGCAAAGAAGATGACGTTGGCAGTAAGAATAAAAAACAAATTGCTAACCCAAAGAAGAGTAAGTATCAGTAGATTCCTTGAGATTTCTGTTGAATGATGATGGATGGCATCACAATACATGCACTGTCTATATAAATTAATCATAGTTACACAAGTTATGATCCTTAATATATTTATTATATTAATCTAAATTTTGATTGTATTTATGATCAGCATCGGTTCTGTAATAGACATGTAATGTATTTCCATTCTGTAATTTCCTCTCTTTAAAAGTTTACAGTGGATTCACAGGAAGTGATGCTGCATGTACTATAGGGCTGTTGGAATGAATATAATTGGAATAGTAAAAAAATCAATACTATTTGAATGCTGAAATAACTATTCGAATGTGGAAAAAGGGTTACTCAAGGATTTTAATTTGGCTACATGGTGAACTTTGGAATTAGGTTGAGAGCGGTCTAAGGGTTTGAACTAAGAAAAAAACAAATATATATTAAAATTGCTGAATTGAATGTAGTTTGTAGAAGGTCTATTGTGTCTATCTCCGTCCATGGGTCTGAAATTACCTCAGTACTGGGAGACTACTGTAGGTCTTTAAATTGAGCCGCAGCGCTGAGTTAAAGCCTGCCTCTCTCATTCATCTTTAGGCATATAGATGCATGCATCCATCACCACACGCACCAACAACACACACACCCACACACACACACACACACACACACACACACACACCAACGCACATATACAGACAGACAGACACACACACACACACACACACACACACACACACACACCAACACAGACAGACAGACAGACACACACACACACACACACACACACACACACACAGACAGACAAACAGACAGACAAACACACGCACACAAACACACACACACACACACACACACACACACACACACACACACACACACACACACACATACACACACAACCAACACGGTCACGTCAGCATGTGGGGCCATAAAAAGGATACTTAGTGTACAGAAATGCAACAGAAGCAAACAGTGCTGCACCAACCAAGCATTTTCTTGTTGCTTTATTATCTAATTTCACTATCCAGTGAAACAGATGACCACATTAGCCATCTCTATCGTATTCTCACACTGCTTAAACGTGTTATGTGTGTTTTTAGTGCAATTAGCTGTGTTTAGATATTGTTCCTGTGAGTGTGCTTGCATTTGCCTATACAACTTCTAAAGTGGACTCGCGGTGGAAATACATTTAGGCACACCGACATATAATAATTATAATGAACTGACAAACAAAGCAAAAAGTTTTGATGAGAAAAACTAAATAAGAGAAGGTTTCTAGGTGGAAACAGCAGAGTTTGCTTACATCTGGATCTCTGGTTGATTGGGGAAAAAGAATTATGAATAATGCATGTGGCGAGTATGAAATTACACTATTACAGCTTTAAGATAATTTGTGTTTTAAGAGCTGAATATAATTGTTTTGAGACTATAATTCCCCCTTTGCCTTGAAGAAACCTAATCGAACTAAGTGGAAAGGAGCTGCTAGTAAAGCAAGAATCTGTTCCTTTTAAACAGTAGATCAATAGAGGGTTTTTTTTTAGGCTTTCATACTGACATACAGTATCTGTGTACATCTAGGCCATCCTGGTGTTTGATGGCTCTCTGCTAATTTAACACAGAGATAATGAAAGTTACAGAATGCACTGCAGGGAGACGAGAGCTAACACAGGAGTTTAAAGGAGAGAGTGGAAGAGCAGGTGAGCTGCTGATTTTTTAAATGCTGTTATAATAACATTTAAATGAAAAGCATACTGTAACAGGAAGCACTGGAGACACAGAGCAGTCCAGTCTGGGTTCAGTAATGATGGCCTGGTGCCAACACTTTGGTTGGGAAATTAACTATTTCACCTATTACACTTTGTTCATAGATATAGATTCAGAAGTGGCAAGCTCTCTCTTACCTCTCATGACTCCACCTATTGTGTGAGTTTAGTACTGAACATGTTGTCACTAGCGAATGAAGACCAGCATTGTTGGTTGCTGCTCTTGCGTATCAGAGTACAGATGCATACATTTTCTCTTTCTGTTTGACTCATCTAGCTAAGCTAAGCTGGGTTGTGAGGCTGTCTTACTATTGTGTGTTTACAAGGCTTCATTTTAAAACCAATTGTTTTGAAACTTTTTCTGAAAGGTGCCCAGAGGGCTGTTTCACAAAACCAAGATAAGAGATTAAGCCGGGATTTCCCAGTTATCCTGGCTCAATTTAGCCTTGACTCGGTTTCACAAAAGCAGAGGCAACTAAGTTACCATGGAGATTTATTCTGTACAGCTAACCTGCTCCTGACCAGGCTAACAACCAGGATTTATTAATCCTGGAGCCTTTTCTGTTCACTCAGCAGTGATTTTACCTTATTATTATCAGCCTGCATTGAAGTACAACAGGTGCATATTGCTGTTCAGTTAACTACTGTTATTATTCAAAGTTGTGACCATTATTTTTCATAATTATTCATGTGACATTGTTAAAGGTTATATTGCTGTATGAAGACTGCTGTTCATATTGTTGTTAGAAGTTTGATAAATATATTATGGCAGTTGTTGAGATAATTAGAAAAGGCTGATACAATTTCAAATGTGTTTTAAATGAAGTCTGTTACTAAGGGCAATATATAAAATGCTGTACATGGGTGTTTCTATAGTGGACCAGTGCACCTTAAATTATTTTAGTTGATTCATTTTTTTTTTAATTCTTTAACAATAAGGATCATGTTGTTCCTCTTCCATGTGTAGTAGTAACCGTACTAGAAGTAATAAAGGCCTTGAAAGATCTAGATCCAAAAAAATCATCAGGTCCAGACAAATTGGAACCATATTTTCTGAAAATAGCTGCAGATTTGATAGCATATCCAGTTGCATATTTAATTAACCCTTCTTTAGCCACAAATCAAGTACCAGCCATCTGGAAATCTGCCAATGTTCTCCCCCTTCACAAAGGTGGTGATCCTGCAAACATAAATAACTATAGGCCTATTTCTAAATTGTCAGTATTAGCTAAATTAATGGAATCAGTCATCAGCATGCAATTAAAAGACTATTTAATTAATAAAAATATCCTGAATGAATTCCAATCTGGATTTAGGAAACAACATAGTACAATAACAGCTGTTTCAAAAGTTGTAAATGATCTGCTCAAAATCTTCGACAATAAACAGCACTGTGCAGCACTGTTTATTGATTTATCAAAAGCTTTTGACACAGTGGACCATAAAATACTTCTTCAAAGACTCACCTCTATTGGACTATGAGAACAAGCAGTGGGATGGTTCAACAGTTATCTATCAGGGAGAACACAATGTGTGCGAGCAGATGGTTTCACTTCTGCCTCCCTAAATATTTCAAAAGGGGTGCCTCAAGGCTCAATCATTGGTCCGCTTCTGTTTAGCATTTATATAAACAACCTCTGTAATAATATAAATAATACAAACTATCATTACTATGCTGATGACACTGTTCTCTACTGTTCTGGGTCCACTTTAGGTCAAGCAATCACAAATTTACAATCCCATTTTAACATCTTGCAACATAATCTGGTTACCTTAAAATTGGTTCTAAACTCTAAAAAAACTAAAGTCATGACTTTCACTATGGGAAAATCATCTAAAAACAATGTCCCAACCATTTGTACACTTTCAGGTACAGAAATCGAAGAAGTGTCACATTACAAGTACTTGGGCATTATCATTGATCAATCACTGTCTTTTACATCGCATGTCCAATGTTTGGTAAAAAACTGAAGTTGAAGTTAGGTTTTTTTCTTTAGAATCAAGTCCTGTTTATCCTTTGAAGCAAAAAAACAACTTGTAAATGCAACATTCTTGTCTGTTTTGGACTATGGTGACATTTTATATATGTATTGATAGGTGATATAATCAAACAAATGTATTTTCATATTTCATATTGTGTAATGTGTTATTGAAAGAATCTAGGTAAAAGTTCAGAATGATGTTATGCAGTCTTATGTGTGAGAAGCTGGATCTGATCCAGATGTTGGCATAGGAGAAAAACAGATACAGAAGAGGCCCTGATTGAACAGCTGTCAAGATGTGTTATGTTTTCTGTCATTCTATAGTGAATAACAACTTTAGGCACAGTTAACCTATGACCTGAGAAGAGGCCTACAGGAACTGTGTGTCTCTTAGCTTATGGGAATATATCGTTGTTATGATGAGATCATGTAAGGGTTTCCAGATGTGAAGGTTTTCAAGATCTATAAGATGGTCAGGTTGAGAAGGATTCGAAGAGAGTACTTGGTCTGTGCCATGCTGCATGTACCTTGTGTTCTCCCTCATGAGAATTTGTTCAATATTGAATAAAGCTGCATATATCTGAAATCATCGAAGTCATCATCTTTGAGCATCTCCATCATCATTTCCAAAGAGAACCATCTCTCATGTATTCAACCTCCCAGTGTCTTCATGCTTTGGACACGGTGTTTCATGGAGCCTTAAGATTCATTACAAACTTAAAATCTCATACTCATCACTGTCTGCTGTATTCTCGGGTCGAGTGGTTCTCCCTCTCAATCAGGCATTGGATGCACTGGCATCTTTTTATTTATAAAGCAGTATTAGGACTATTTCCTCCTTGTCTGAACGCTTACATCCTCCCGAGGTCTGCAGGGACATATCACTTGCGTTCACAGGATCTGTTTTTATTATCAGTCCCTAAAGCCCGCACTGACTTTGGTAAAAAGGCTTTTAATTTTGCAACACCATCTGCATGGAATCAGCTTCAGAATGAACTACAGTTGAAGGAGTTGGTCTCATTTTGTTCTTTTAAAGGCTTTCTAAAGGATCTTGCAGAAAGGACACCTCAGTGGTTTTTTACCTTATTTTTCTGGGGCGAAATAACTGATGAATATACTCTGTTCCATTCATGTTTACAGTGTGCATGGAATTTATCACTTAATTATCTTTATAGTTTCTATATTTTAGAGTCCAATTTCTTCAGTGTCTTTATTTTCTATGTCCATATATACAAGGGAGCAAGGCATATAATATGTAAAGAAGGAACATATAAAAAATAAAAAATAAAAAACGTGAGAAAAAGCGTGGCAGATAATAGCGGACAGACTGAATGATAGTCTAAAAATATACATTCATGAACTACTGCTCTTAACTGAAACCATTCAATGGGTCACTGTCATTTGCAAAAGTGAACAGTTGTACACTTTGCATTAAAAGCGAGCAGTGGAAGTTAATATGACTTAGGACATTCATATTTTAGCCCATGAGAGAGAGGGAGGGAGAAACGAGATATTTACGCATCATATTTTTTTCCGGTTATCCTGGATTTATAAATTCTACTTTTGTGAAACAGCTCTCTGGAGTGAGCAACGAGAAATGTAAACAGAGCAGGGCAGAGCAGCTGCATCACTGTGGGAGCTTCATAATGAGTCTGTTATGATTTTGGTCAAACATTGTTCACCTACTGTATGACTACATACTTAATAATAAACCCTGGGGGTGTTTGTTGTGTGTCATGTGTCATTCACTTCTCTCTCTCCACATTTCCCACTCTTCCTCTTGTTCCTTTATAAAATATTGTCTCTCTAGTCTACACATGATGAGCAAAATTAGATGTGCTCACTGCAAGCTGGGGTGCAGAGCACAGAGGTGGGTATGTCACCAATGAGCATCAGGTAGCACTTAGCTCCAGGGAGCTTATTCCCCGGAGTCCTTATGTTTTCTCAACTCACAGTTTTCCTTATATCAGGGTGGCACCTAAATCATGGTTGCAACTGCCGCTGTGGTCCTCCTCGGCGCCCTGCCACGCCCTGATATGCTCTTCTACACCCTGAACAGTTACAACTACTACTTCTAGTCATAGTTCCATTATCTTTACTGTGACTATAATTGCCACTGTTCATCACACCCCCAACCGGCACCGTCAGACACCACCTACCAAGAGCCTGGGTCTGTCCCAGGTTTCAATTCAATTCAATTTAGTTCAACAACTGTTGAATTGAATTGCCTAAAAGGAAGTTGCCCTCACCACTCGAGGTTTCTCCCTAAAAGAAGTTTTTCCTCGCCACTGTTGCACTAAATGCTTGCTCTTGGGGGAATTACTGGAATTGTTGGGTCTTTGTAAATTATAGAGTGTGGTCTAGACCTACTCTATCTGTAAAGTGTCTTGAGATAACTCTTGTTATGAGTTGATACTATAAATAAAATTGAATTGAGGTAGCAGGAAAACACCAGAAAAAAACAAGCTTAATGACTGTTAGTGTTTTCAGTTTAAAACTAAATAAGGCACTGTCAATTATCCAGAGGGGTCAGAACCCAATTATCAAGAAGGGTTTCAGTGCATGAACACTTCTCAATATGCTTGGTGATACATGTCTCTGACACATTATGTCACAGATATCTGTCATCTCATTGGTTAAACATTGAAAGTCACCAACAAACAAGTCAGGTCACAGTTAAAACTGTGACCTGACTGTGATGGAACTTGACATGTTGCAGCCACAAGGCACAAAATGTGAGTGGAAGCACAACGCCCAAGGTGGCATTGCCGCACAATATTTTCTGATCCTGTGTTGAGAACTAAGTCTTCTGCCCTCTTGCTTTTATAACTCTCTGCTCCAATCTATCCTTCCCCCCACCCTTGCTTTTCCAATTGCTTCCTCCGTCCCTGGTGATGCAAAGAGATTCTCATGAGCGAACCACCTTAATGATTCTTTCTCACAACTCCTCCAGAAGCCCCAAAAGACCATTGATTTCATCAGGTTTTTGCTCTCTTCTCTCTTTCAGTCTCCTCCTCCTTAAACAGAGTGGAGTACCTTCAACTGGCGTGTTATTGCCATTCCACATCTTAATGGCTCCGCTATTGAGTGTGGGCTGGTTGTTTTAGCTGGTACAGGAGGGCCATTGACCCAGGAGGGCTTGCAATAGGCTCTGTGGGATAACAAACCAGGTCCATGGACAACAGCCACAGAGATAGGTGCCCTCTTCAGAGACCATGTGTGTGTGTGTGTGTGTGTGTGTGTGTGTGTGTGTGTGTGTGTGTGTGTGTGTGTGTGAGAGAGAGAGAGAGAGACAGAGAGAGAAAGGCCAGTGTCAACCAATAGGCAGAAATGACCATAGCTGATAGCCAGCGCTGTGAGGATTCTGTAATAGGGATGGGTACCGAAACCTGGTATTAAACGAGCCCCGGGGCTAAATCATTAAAGTATTGATAACGTAAGCTCCGATGTTACCGGTTCGTTTATCGGTGTGATTTATTCTTCTCTGTGTCGGGGCTGAGCTCCTTCTACTACGCTCTGTACTGTAAGTGCAATAAAACCTTTGTGAGTAAAAAAGCCCATACTTTATCAACACACCTGTTTAACAAGCATAAACATGTTAACATGTAGAAAGGCCATATTTCATTCTGCTCTGTGTCTCATCCACTGCTGCTATGTTTTACACAAGCACAGGATGCTAGCCTGGCCAAGTGTAACAAAAAAGCTCAAACAAAAGCTCAGTATGTAGTCTGACTGTTACCTTAGTTTGCCACATATCATCCTAACATTTGGCAAATTCTTGTAAACTCAGCTGCTGGCTGAGGCAAACCAGCCCCTCCTCCATCTAACAGAAACTTCTAACCCTGTTCTGATTTTTTTTTTTTTTTTTTAAATAATATATATTTTTTAAAACTATTATATAGTTATAAAAAAAATAACATTTTCTCAGCTGGCTTTAGCATCTAAACCTACCTGACTCCTATATGTTTTTAAAGATCTCTGACCATCTCTTGGACCTACAATGTTGAATGTTCAGTGTTTCCCACAGGTTGAGTATGTTAAATGTATTAACAACCTTACTACTATGATCCATACAGAAAGTTACATGTTATCATAAATCTCAACACTGTCTCCTCCTAGCTCCTGTTAAATCATATAAGACTAAGGCTATATAAAGTTAATTCTTGTTAATTTTGTTTGTTAGATCAATTAAAAGTGTTTTAATCTGTGTTTTGGGGATCCTAAACACGCTGTTTAGAGTCCATAAATACAATAAATGGATACAGGTACGGAGAACGGGAACTGGCTCAGTTAGCAACGATTATAAAGATATGGCTTGGGGGAGACTGCCGCAAAGACGGTGAACAGCCAGACTGATAAATTACATTCGGGAGCTTTCACAGCGGTGTGACCACAGCGCTACAGTTTATCAGTACAGTTAATCCCAAGGCAAGACCACCAGCAGCACGCATATCATCTAAAATGGCACCGCAGACGGTCGACTCGGTGTGTTGGTGCACGTTGTGTTGTTTTGTTTTGTGTTTAAATTCTGTTTTTGGGATGGTACCCGGAGCTCTTTTACCAGAGAAGAGCTCGTGAACATCAGAAGAACGACACCAGAAGACGTATTTCCTACATTTCTTCTCCCTACACAAATTTTGGACATTCTGGTCAAAGGTGCGCTCACCTTTGCTCACGCAGTGAAACGCCGGAGGAGAGGGAAACGGGCCGGTGCGCTTGTGCGTCTCCGCCAGTGAAGATTATGCACACCGTTACTGGGAATATTCCTCTCTATCGTGCGCTCTCTGCCCAACAAACTGGAGGAATTACAACTGCTGTTGGGGGGAAACAGGGACTTTTCTTCATCTACTGTTTTGTGCTTCATGGAGACGTGGCTCTGTGGATTAATACCGGACTCTGCGCTGCAGCTGGCAGGCTTCCAGCTTTTCAGAATGGACAGAGACACGGACCTCTCCGGCAAAACTAAAGGTGGAGGAATCTGTTTCTACATCAACAGCGGCTGGTGCAACGACGTGACAGTGACCCAGCAGAACTGTTCTCCTGACCTGGAATCTTTCATCATAAACTGTAAGCCTTTTTATTCTCCCTGTGAGTTATATTCATTCATTAACTAACCCTAATCCTAACCCTGTGAGTTTGCTTCATTCATTCTGGTCGGTGTTTAAATCCCGCTGCAGCACAGCGCATGCTTGCCGACCAGATACTGTGTGTGGAGCGGACCAACCCGGACTCCCTAGTTATTGTCCTTGGAGACTTTAACAAGGGAAACCTCACTCACGTACTCCCTATATACAGACAGCATATTAAATGCCCGACCAGAGAGGAGAACATTCTGGATCACTGTTACACCACAGTCAGGGATGCTTATCACGCCGTCCCCCGTGCTGCACTTGGTCACTCTGACCACGTCATGGTTCACCTGATCCCCGCCTACAGGCAGAAACTAAAGCTCTGCAAACCTGTAGTGAGGACATCAAGGAAGTGGACCAGTGAGGCTGTGGAGGATCTCCAGTCGTGTTTTTTACTCTACTGACTGGGATGTGTTCAGGACTGCTACCAACAGTCTGGATGAGTACACAGAGGCTGTGACGTCATACATCAGCTTCTGTGAGGACTGCTGTGTTCCATCATGCACCAAGGTGAGTTACAACACTGACAAACCCTGGTTCACAGCCAAACTCAGAAGGTTAAGGATAATAGGACAATAGGACAAAGACAGACTTAAAGAGGCGATGTGCAAGTTTAGCAAGGCAGTGACAGAGGCTAAACGACGGTACTCTGAGAAACTCCAACACCAGTTCACAGCCAACGACTCTGCGTCTGTCTGGAAAGGACTCAGGCAGATCACCAACTACAAGCCGACAGCCCCCCACTCCATCAACAACCGACGCCTAGCCAACGACCTGAACGAGTTCTACAGCCGCTTTGAAAGACAAAGGGACAGTCCTGACACCATCCCCCACGACACAACAGCTCCAGCTACAGTGCATCACCTCCACCACTACCCCCCCCACCCACCTCAGTGACGACTCTTTCCATCCATGA